>NW_020925234.1:11444-13345 GCF_003984885.1 Neopelma chrysocephalum
AAAAGAGGGAGAGGTTGCCCAGGGAGGTGTGGATTCCCCATCCCTGGGAGCGTCCAAGGCCAGGCTGGACAGGGCTCGGAGCAACCTGAGCTGGTGGAAGGTGGGATGGGATTTAAGGTCCCTCCCAGCCCCAACCAGGTTGCGATTCCATGGCTGTGATTCCATGACAAAAAGCAGCTCTTTGCCCCCGAAACGGAGGGAGATCCAAGGTGCAGCTTCCTTGGGAAGGGATGTGGGGTTTGGCAGCCCAAGGAGGTGGAAGATCCCATGGGATCCAGGGGGATACTCACAGGAGCTTCGTCTCCAGGCCCCAGCACGAGGACGCTGACCTTCAGGTAGCCCTTGGCCCCTGCGGAAAGATCCTCGGGATCGGAGAGCAGGAGCCACTTCCTGAGGAAAGCGTGTTCTGGGGAGGAGGAAAAGAGATGGAGAACCCTCAGCCGGGCAGGGAGGGGATCCAAGGATGCTCTGGGAAGGGGTTTTATGGTAAATACCACATTCCTTTGATGTAGAACCAGGGAATATGTCAGCTGGAAGGGATGTGGGAACAGGGAAGGAATAGGTTGGGCAGAGAAGCTGTGGCTGCCCCTGGATCCCTGGAAGTGTCCAAGGTCAGGTTGGAGCGACCTGGGATAGCAGAAGGTGTCCCTGCCCACGGCATGGGGTGGGACTGGGTGGGATTTGAGGTTCCTTCCAACCCAAACCAGTCTGGGATTCCCTGGGTCCATCCATGGAAGAGCCGGGATTTTGTGTCCGTGTTTCCCAATGTTTGGCCCCCACAAAAAAAAAAGGGGTTTCCCAAAGCTCACTTGGCTCGGAGTAAACGGTCTCCACGTCCATCTGTGGGATGAAAGGAAAAGGGAATTCCAGAGTTCATCCAGTGGGTTGGTGTGGGGGGGAAGGGGGAGGAGGAAGGGGAGAGGGAACCGTACCCGGAATTCCCCGATCACCGAATCCGGGCGGAAAGAGCGGGAATCCACCACCTGGGGAGGGGGAGAACATGGGAAAAGGGTCAATCCAGCCCCGGCCCGCCCGGGATGGAGGATCCCACGGCGTGTCCACATGGGAAAGAGCATCCTGAGGATCCCCAGCACTCACAGTGATGAAGACGGGGGTGTCAAACAGCTCCGACGGCGACTCGAAGACGTTGAAGAAGAAGGTCTGTGGGAAAGAGGGATCGGGGTTCGGGAGCTTCCCGACCGCTCCCAAGCCCCCAAATCCACAGGATGGAGCCTCCCACCCTCCACGACACCGGGAGTTCCCACTGGGATCTCGAGAAGGTGACAGGATGAAGGCAGGACCCACGATCCCCATGGACACGTCCCAACCTCCGGCCGCTCCGGGATTTTCATCCCTCGGGAAGCCAATCCGAGTGCTTCCCAGTGCAGTGCCAGGAGAATGAATATTTATCAGGATCTATCTGCCAGAATCTCCCAGTGGTGGTTTCTGAGGGTTTGATCACAGTGGTGGTTTCTGAGGCTTTGATCACATTCTTTCCCTGCTGGTGTTCGGAACAAGCAGATTTTGGAGATGCTGGTGATTCCTCCAGTGGTCACATCCTTCATGGGGCCACTTGAGATTGGGGCTCCAGCAGGTTAAAAACTACCTAAAAACCTTTATCTATTTTATATAAACCTTAAAAAATATGTATTTCATGGGGTTTATGTCCTACAAATACACAGTCAATGGATCTAAAGAGGACTATAACAGAACATCTTTCCTGACATCCCGAACTTGCACGTGAGGATCGCTGATGATTCCATGGATTTCTCTCTCGGATGATTCCATGGATTCCTCTCAGATGATTCCATGGATTCCTCTCTCTGATGATTCCATGGATTTCTCTTTCTGATCATTCCATGGATTTCTCTTTCTGATCATTCCATGGAATTCTCTCTCGG
>NW_020925235.1:0-720 GCF_003984885.1 Neopelma chrysocephalum
CCCCTTTCCAACCTCCCTCCTCCCTCATCCCACAAAAACCCCAAATCCCCCCAAAACTCAATCCCATCCTCAATTCCACCATGGAAAAACGCCCGGATCCGACGGTTTTCCCGGGATTTTACGCCCGGATCCGGTGGTTTTCCTGGGATTTCACACCCGAATCCAGCAGTTTTCCCGGGATTTCACACCCGAATCCGGTGGTTTTCCTGGGATTTCACACCCAAATCCGCCCGGATCTGGTGGTTTTCCCGAGATTTCACACCCGAATCTGCCCGGATCCGGTGGTTTTCCCGGGATTTCACACCCGGATCCGTTGGTTTTCCCGGGATTTCACACCCGAATCCAGTGGTTTTCCTGGGATTTCAGGCCCGAATCCACCCGGATCCGGTGGTTTTCCCGGGATTTCACACCCGGATCCAGTGGTTTTCCCGGGATTTCACACCCGAATCCGGCAGTTTTCCTGGGATTTCACACCCAAATCCGCCCGGATCCGGTGGTTTTCCCGGGATTTCACACCCGGATCTGTTGGTTTTCCCGGGATTTCACACCCGAATCCGGCGGTTTTCCCAGGACTTCACGCCTGAATCTGCCCGGATCTGGTGGTTTTCCCGGGATTTCACACCCGGATCCGGCGGTTTTCCCAGGATTTCACACCCAAATCCGCCTGGATCCGTTGGTTTTCCCGGGATTTCACACCTGAATCTGCCCGGATCCGGCTGT
>NW_020925235.1:730-2303 GCF_003984885.1 Neopelma chrysocephalum
CGGGATTTCACACCCAAATCCGGCGGTTTTCCCAGGATTTCACACCCGAATCCGCCCGGATCCGGCGGTTTTCCCAGGATTTCACACCCGGATCCGGCTGTTTTCCTGGGATTTCACACCCGAGTCCGGTGGTTTTCCCGAGATTTCACACCCGGATCCGACACTTTCCCCGGGATTTCACACCCGAATCCGCCCAGATCCTGCAGTTTTCCCAGGATTTCACACCCAAATCCGCCCAGATCCGGCAGTTTTCCTGGGATTTCACACCCGAATCCAGTGGTTTTCCCTGGATTTCACGCCCAAATCCACCCAGATCCGGCGGTTTTCCCGGGATTTCACACCCGAATCCGCCCAGATCCGGTGCTTTTCCCGGGATTTCAAACCCGAATCCGCCCAGATCCGGCGGTTTTCCCGAGATTTCACACCTGAATCCGCCCAGATCCAACGCTTTTCCCGGGATTTCACACCCAGATCTGGCAGTTTTCCTGGGATTTCACACCCGAATCTGCCCAGATCTGGCGGTTTTCCCGAGATTTCACACCCGAATCCGGTGGTTTTCCCGGGATTTCAAACCCGAATCCGCCCAGATCCGGCAGTTTTCCCGGGATTTCACACCCGAATCCGCCCGGATCCGGCAGTTTTCCCGGGATTTCACACCCACATCCATCAGTTTTCCCAGGATTTCACGCCCGAATCCGCCCAGATCCGACGCTTTTCCTGGGATTTCACACCCAAATCCGGTGGTTTTCCTGGGATTTCTCGCCTGAATCCGCCCAGATCCTGCAGTTTTCCCAGGATTTCACACCCGAATCCACCCGGATCCGGTGGTTTTCCTGGGATTTCACACCCACATCCATCAGTTTTCCCAGGATTTCACGCTCGAATCCGCCCAGATCCGGCAGTTTTCCTGAGATTTCACACCCGAATCCGTCGGTTTTCCCGGGATTTCACCCCCGCATCCCTCACTTTTCCCGGAATTTCCCCCCTGTTTTTCCCAGGACGTCCAATACACCGACATCGACTACATGGACTCGCGCAAAGACTTCACCTACGACAAGATCAACTTCCGGGATCTCCCGGAATTCCGACGGTACCTGAGCGACTCCGAGCAGAAATACGTCCTCATCCTGGTAAGAGGCTCCATCCCGAGGCTTTCCCGTGGGAATGGGGTGGTTTATCCCGGTTTTTCCATGGGTTTTCCATGGTTTTTCCGTGGTTTTTAGGACCCCGCCATCAGCACCGAGGCGCTCGGGGACGGGTCCCCCTACGAGGCCTTCGAGAGGGGCAACGAGAGGCGCGTCTGGGTCAACGCCTCCGACGGCGTCACGGCTCTCGTCGGGGAGGTAATTAATTAATTAAGTTAATTGGGGGGGGTTGATGCCTCGTCGGGGAGGTAATTAATTAATTAAGTTAATTGGGGGGGGGTTGATGCCTCGTCGGGGAGGTAATTAATTAATTAAGTAAATTGGGGGGGGATTGATGCCTCGTCGGGGAGGTAATTAATTAATTAAGTTAATTGGGGGGGGGTTAATTGGAGAGGGAATTAGGGCCCCTGTCCTTAATTGGAGAGATA
>NW_020925235.1:2313-6917 GCF_003984885.1 Neopelma chrysocephalum
ATATTTTTACTATTGTTATTATTAGTGTTATTATCATTATTTTATTATTTTTATTATTATTTTATTTTTATTATTCCAATAATGATTATCATAATAATTATAATTATTATTAAGATAAGAATATTTGTACTATTATTGTTATTTTTTGTATTATTTGTATTATTATTATTTTTTATTAGTATTGTCATTAGTATTAGTACTATATATACAATATTATATATATGTAATATATAATATATGTAATATATAATATGTAATATGTAATATATAATATATAATATATAATATATAATATATAATATATAATATATAATATATAATATATAATATACAATATATATTAAATTAACTTATTGATATAAATATATATAAATCTATATAAATGTATGTAAATAGAATAATATATAATATATAATGATTTAATATTATTATTAATAATTCTAATTTTAATTAATTCCCGATTTTCCCAATATTTTCCTTCCCATCCCACCCGGATATTCCCGAATTCCCAGGACATGAACGAGGTTTCCAGTTTCGTGGCCGGATCCGTCGGGGGCTGCGCCGACAATTCCTGGAATTACCCCCCCTACACCCCACGTAAGGGAAAACCGGGAAAACCCCCAGGAATTCTGGGAGATTTGGTGGGAATTCCTGACTTAGGGCTGCAGGTGGAATTGGGGCGGAATTTTATATATTATATATTATGTATTATGTATTATATATTATATATTATATATTATATATTATATATTATATATCATATTTTATATTTTATATATTGTATTTTATATTTTATATATTATAATTTATATATTTATATTTTCATTGTATATTACATTTATTATATTACATTGTATATTATATATTATACATTATAAATTAAATATTATATTATATATTATGTATTATATATTATATATTACATATTATATATTATGTATTGTATATTACATATTGTATATTATATATTTTATATATAAAGTTATATAAAATTATACATTATGTAATATTGCTTTAAATATAATTATATATATTACTATAGATTAGATTATAGATTATAAAGTATATATTATATTTTATATATTACATACTATATATAATATATAAAATATATCTTTTTATGATGTATATTTTTATATATATGTATATATATTATATATACTGTTATTTTCACACATATTTATATTATATATATTATTATTTATATATATTTATTAATTATATATATTTATATATAATTTTTATATATAATATATATTTTTATATATTTATAAATAATTTATTTAATATATATGATATATATAATATATATTATGTCTGAACCACACATGATAATACATTATATAGAATTAAAATATATATATAATTACATAGAATACACATTATAAATAATATATATTATATATTACAAGACATATAATATATTATATATATCATATATTACATATACTACATTTTCAGCATGTTTTTATCCATAATATATATAATATATATCCATATTATAATATAATATATATAATATATATTATAGAATATATAGAATATATAGAATATATATTATATAATAGAATATATATAATATATATCCATAATATAATATAATATATAGAATATATATGATATAATATATCAAATATATCCATAATATAATATAATATTCTTATATAATATAATATATAGAATATATAGGATATATAGACTATATATCCATAATATAATATAATATATGTAATATAAATATTATATATAAAATATAATATAATATATATAATATATATCCATAATATATATTATATATATTATATATATTGTGCTTACAACCGATCTACCCCGAGCTCTATTTTCCCCTCTAAACATCTCCGTCCTCTAACCTTGTTTTTGCTCCCGAAATCCTCCCGATTCCCACGGAATTCCCGCGGAAATTCCCATTGCAGAGGTTGTGGAGCGGCTGCTCTTCGGGAAGACCCTTTGCATGGACTCTGTCCAGACCTGGGGCCGTCACTACGACGTTCACAGTCTGTACGGATATTCCATGGCCCTGGCCACCCGCCGGTGAGTCAATCCCGGGAATTTTGGGAATGCCGACACCCTCCCGCCGGGAAAAAACCCTCCCGCGGCACCGCGGCCCATGCGGGACCCGCCCCTTCTCCTCTCCACGTTCTCCAGCCCCTTCCCCTCTCCGTGTTCTCCAGAACCTTCCTCCTGTTCTTCAGCTCCTTCTCCACATTCTCCAGCCCCTTCTCCATGTTTTCCATCTCCTTTCCCACATTCTCCAGCCCCTTCCCCACGTTCTCCATCCCTTCATCCCAACCTCCTTCCCCACGTTCTCCATCCCTTCATCCCAACCTCCTTCTCCACATTCTCCAGCCCCTTCCCCTCTCCATGTTCTCCAGAACCTTCCTCCTGTTCTCCAGCCCCTTCCCTACATTCTCCAGCTCCTTCTCCACATTCTCCAGCCCCTTCTCCACATTCTCCAGCCCCTTCCCCACATTCTCCAGTTCCTTCTCCATGTGCTCCAGCCCCTTCCCCACGTTCTCCAGCCCTTCATCCCAACCTCCTTCTCCACATTCTCCAGCCCCTTCCCCATGTTCTCCATCCCTTCATCCCAACCTCCTTCTCCACGTTCTCCAGCCCCTTCCCCTCTCCACATTCTCCAAAACCTTCTCCATGTTCTCCAGTCCCTTCCCACATTCCCCAGCCCCTTCATCATGATCTCCTTCTCCACATTCTCCAGAACCTTCTCCACATTCTTCAGCTCCTTCCCCACATTCTCTGACCCCTTCCCCATGTTGTGCAGCCCCTTCTCCACATTCTCCAGCTCCTTCCCCTCTCCGTGTTCTCCAGAACCTTCCTCCTGTTCTCCAGCCTCTTTCCCACATTCTCCGCCCGCTCCTCCTGTTCCCTGGACCCCTCTCCATTTTCATAAAATAAAATTAAATTAAATTAAATTGAATTAAATTAAGTTTAATTTAATTTAATTATAATAAATTAAATTGAATTGAATTAAATTAAGTTAAATTAAATTCTATTAAATTAAATTAGGTTAAATTAAATAAAATTCCATACAATAAAATAAAACAAAATAAAATAAAGTGAAATAAAATAAAATAAAAATAAATTGAATTCCATTAAATTCCATTAAATGAAATTAAGTTAAATTAATTAAATTAAATTGAATTAAATTGAATTAAGTTAAATTAAACTCCATTAAATTAAATGAAGTTAAATTAAATAAAATTCCATAAAATTCCATAAAATAAAATAAAAATAAACTAAATTAAATTACATTAAATTAAGTCAAATTAAATGGCATGAAATTATATTAAATTCAAATAAAATAAAATAAAATTAAATTAAATGGCCTTAAATTAAATTAAATTCAAATAAAATAAAATAAAGTTAAATGAAATGAAATAAAATGAAATTCCCTGAAATTCCTTGGAATTACAGAGCCCTGGATTCGCTGTTCCCGGGCCGGCGCAGTTTCCTTCTGTCCCGTTCGACGTTCGCGGGTTCGGGGAAGCTGGGGGGGCACTGGCTGGGGGACAACGCGGCCTCCTGGGATCACCTGCGTTGGGCCATCCCGGGAATGCTGGAATTCAACCTCTTCGGGATCCCCTACGTACGTAAGGCCCGGAAAACCGGGAATGTTCAGAGGGAAACGGGGAGGAGTCGAGAAATTACGGGAATGGAGGCGGGAAATGGTCAATGGGAAGCGGGAATTTGGGTCCGGAGCAGAGAGTTGGAAAAGTTCATTGGAGTTTTGGGGGTGATTTAATTAATTAATTATTTAAATCAAATTTAAGTAATTGAATTTATTAAATATTTTATTAGTTTCTTTTTATTATATTCATTATTTCTTAACTATTAACAATTCATTTTTCATTAATCATATCTATTGGTTATATTTATTATTTTTATTAATAATTTATTTTTATTAATTTATTTTTATTAATAATTTATTTTCATTAATTATTTATTATTTTTTATTAATAATTTATTTTCATTAATTATTTATTACTTTTTATTACTAATGTATAATTAACTATTCATTATTTATAAACATTAATCAAATCTATTGGTTATATCAATTATTTTTATCAATAATTTATTTTATGAATATATTATAATTTATTATTTTATCAATAATTTATTATTAACTATTCATTATTTACAAACTATTAATCAAATCTATTGCTTATATCTAGTATTTTTATTAATAATTTATTTTTATTAATAATTTATTATTTATTATTTTTTAATTAGTAATTTATTATTAACTACTCATTATTTATTAACTATTAATCATATCTATTGCTTATATCTAGTATTTTTATTAGTAATTTATTTTTATTAGTAATGTATTATTTATTATTTTTATTAAAAATTTATTATTAACTATTCATTATTTATTAACTATTAATCATATCTATTGGTTATATTTATTATTTTATTAATAATTTATTTTTATTAATAATTTATTATTCATTTTTTTAATTAATAATTTATTATTAACTACTCATTATTTATTAACTATTAATAATATCTATTGGTTAGATCTATTATTTTTATTAGTAATTTATTTTTATTAATAATTTATTATT
>NW_020925235.1:6927-7752 GCF_003984885.1 Neopelma chrysocephalum
ATCTATTATTTTTATTAGTAATTTATTTTTATTAATAATTTATTATTTATTATTTTTATCAATAATTTATTATTAACTATTCATTATTTATAAACTATTAATCAAATCTATTGGTTATATTTATTATTTTTATCAATAATTTATTTTTTATTAATAATTTGTTATTTATTATTTTAATTAATAATTTATTATTAACTATTCATTCATCAACTCTATAGGTTATATTTGTTATTTTTATAAATTCATTATTACATTTATTTAACATCTTAAACTAATGAATTAAATTTAATTGATTAATACACTTATTAACTACATTATTATTATTGTTATATATAATATATATAATATAATATAATATATAATATAATATATAACATATAATATAAAATATATACTATATATAATATTTATATAATATATAATATATAATATATAACATATAATATATAATATATAATATATAATAAAGATATATTTATATAATATATAATAAAGTTATATCTTAATAATAATTAAATTATTTTAATATTAGTTATATGATTTATTTTATTAATTGTATTTTCATTACAAATTTATTTAAGTTTTATACATTAATTAAATTAATTGAAAATATATTATTATTATAGATTATTGTTAAATGATTATTATATATGTAATACAATATATAATATATAATTATATATATTATGAAATATATAATATATAATATGAAATATATAATATATAATATAAAATATATAATATATAATTCTATATATAATATAAAATATATAATACATAATGTATAATATATAATTCTATATAATATAAAATATATAATACATA
>NW_020925235.1:7852-10222 GCF_003984885.1 Neopelma chrysocephalum
ATAAAATATATAATATATAATATATAATATATAATATATAATATATAATATATAATATATAATATACAATATATAATATATAATATATAATATATAATATATAATATATAATATATAATATATAATATATAATATATAATATATAATGTATTATATATAATATGTAATATATAATATATAATATGTAACATGTAATATATAATATATAATTTAAAATATATAATATATAATATAAAATATATAATATATAATCTACAATATGTAATATAATATATGTAATAATATATAAATAGTTACGTATATACTTATATATTAATTATTAAATTTACGTTTTAATCAGTTCCATAACGAATGAAATGAAACCCCCTAAAATCCAATCAAATGACTGGAATTTCCTGGAATGTTTTCCTGATTATAATTGAATAATAATGATTATAATTTAATAATAATTTAATAATAATTTAATAACAATTCCCGGGCAGATCGGGGCGGATATTTGCGGGTTCTTCGATGACACGACGGAGGAGCTTTGCCGGCGCTGGCTGCAGGTCGGGGCCTTTTATCCCTTCGCCAGGAATCACAACAACGAGAAATGTCTGGTGAGGGCATCAAAATTCACATTTCAGAGGGATTTGCACAATATAATGGCAGGAATTAGAGTTTTACAGTTTAATATTATAATTTTATATTTATATTTTATGAATATGTTATTTATATTATTTATATTTATGGTATATAACATTTATATTTATATTTATATTTATATTTATATTTATATTTATATTTATATTTGTATTTATATTTATATTTATATTTGTATTTGTATTTGTATTTGTATTTGTATTTATATTATTTATATTGTTTATATTAATATTTATATTTTATTTATACTTACATTATATTTATATTATTATACTATATTTATATTATTATTATTATATATTATTATATATTATATTATATATATTATATATATTATATTATATATATTATATTATATTATTATATATTATTGTATTATATATATAATATTATAATATATATTATTATACTATATTTATATTATTATTATAATATATAATTATATATAATACATAATATATATAATATATTATTATATTATATTATATTTATATTCTAATCTAAAAATATAATTTTCCCAATTACGTATTTCTAATGATAATTATATAATTTATTATATGTTTATTTTTTCTAATCTAATTTTCCTAATTGTAGTTGTATAATTATATGTAATTATATTAATTTATATATATTATATATAATATATAATTATATATTACATATTATATTATATTGTATTATATTATATATAATGATATAATATATATAACATATAAAATATATAATATAATGTATAAAAATAATTCATTACATTAATTAAAATTAATTAAAAATTAACTAAACCTCTAACTCCTTCTATTAATTAAATTAATTAAGAATTTATTAAACCCCTTAATTCATTACATTAATTAAAATAATTAAAAATTCCTGTTGAAATTTAGGATCAGGATCCGGCGGCTTTCGGCGCCAACTCGACGTTGGTGGAGTCGTCGCGGCGCTACCTGAGGATCCGCTACGAGCTCCTCCCCTTCCTCTACTCCCTCTTCTACCGCGCCCACACCCGAGGGGACACCGTGCTCAGGCCACTGCTGCACGAGTGAGTCCTAACAGAGCTCGGCCTAGAGCTCGGCCTGGATCAGGGCCTGGATCATGGGCTAGAGCTTGGGTTTGGTCTTGGCCTGGATCGTGGCCTGGAGCTTGGCTTTGGTCTAGGCCTGGATCACAGCCTGGATCGCGGCCTGGATCGTGGCCTGGAGCTTGGCTTTGGTCTAGGCCTGGAGCTTGGCTTTGATCTCGGCCTGGATCGTGGCCTGGATCATGGCCTTGAGCTTGGCTTTGGTCTTGGCCTGGACCAGGGCCTGGAGCTTGGCTTTGGTCTTGACGTGGATCAGGGCCTGGATCACAGGCTGGAGTTTGGCTTTGGTCTTGACCTGGATCAGGGCCTGGATCACAGGCTGGAGCTTGGCTTTGGTCTCGGCCTGGATCAGGGCCTGGATCACAGACTAGAGCTTGGCTTTGGTCTAGGCCTGGAGCTCGGCTTTGGTCTCGGCCTGGATCGGGGCCTGGAGCTTGGCTTTGCTCTTGGTCTGGATCAGGGCCTGGAGCTTGGGTTTGATCTCAGTCTGGATCACAACCTGGATCCTGGCCTGGAGCTCGGCTTTGGTCTAGGCCTGGATCACAGGCTGGAGCTTGGCTTTGGTCTTGGCCTGGATCCCAGCCTTGAGCTTGGCTTTGATCTCAGCCTTGATCCCAGCCTTGATCTTGGCTTTGATCTTAACCTGGATTTCA
>NW_020925235.1:10232-10579 GCF_003984885.1 Neopelma chrysocephalum
GCTTTAGTCTTGACCTGCATCTCAGCCTTGAGCTTGGCTTTGGTCTTAACCTGGATTTCAACCTTAAGCTCGACTTTAGTCTTGACCTGGATCTCAACCTTGATCTTGGCTTTGATCCTTATCTGGATTTCAACCTTAAGCTCAGCTTTAGTCTTGATCTGGATCTCAATCTTGAGCTTAGCTTTGATCTTCGCCTTGATCTCAGCCTTGAGCTCGGCTTTGATCTCGACCTGTATCTCAACCTTAAGCTTTGCTTTGGTCTTGACCTGCATCTCAACCTTGATCTTGGCTTTGATCTTAACCTGGATTTCAACCTTAAGCTCGGCTTTAATCTTGACCTGGATCTC
>NW_020925235.1:10589-13569 GCF_003984885.1 Neopelma chrysocephalum
TGACCTGGATCTCAATCTTGAGCTTAGCTTTGATCTTCACCTTGATCGCAACCTTAAGCTTTGCTTTGCTCTTCACCTGCATCTCAACCTTAAGCTTTGCTTTGACCCCAACCCGCATTTCAACCTTAAGCTTGGCTTTAGTCTCACCCTCCACCCCAACCTTAAGCCCGGCTTAACCCCTGACCCGTCTCTCCCTTTCTCCTCAGGTTCTACTCTGAGGAGGCCACGTGGGATGTGGACGCTCAGTTCCTGTGGGGCCCCGCTCTGCTCATCACCCCCGTGCTCCAACAGGTCCAAGAATTCCCATTTTTCCCGACAGGAATTCCGGGAAAATCCCCCAAAATCCGATTTTTTTCTCCTTATATTTAATATAAATTTAGTATGAATTTTAATATAGATTTCTTCTTATATTTAATATAAATTTAATATAAATTTCTCCTTATATTTAATATAAATTTAATATAAATTTAATATAAATTTAATATAAATTTCTCCTTATAATTAATAGAAATTTAATATAAATTTTGCCTAATATTTATTATAAATTTAATATATATTTATATAAATTTAATATGAATTTAATATAAATTTCTCCTTATATTTAATATAAATTTAATATCAATTTCTCCTTATATTTAATATAAATTTAATATCAATTTAATATAATTTTAATAAAAATTTCTCCTTATATTTAATATAAATTTTAATAGAAATTTCTCCTTATATTTAATATAAATTTAATATAAATTTCTCCTTATATTTAATATAAATTTAGTATGAATTTTAATATAGATTTCTTCTTATATTTAATATAAATTTAATTAAAATTTCTCCTCATGTGTAATATAAATTAAATATGAATTTTAATAGAATTTTCTCCCTGTATTTAATACAAATTTAATATAAATTTAATATAAATTTCTCTTTATATGTAATATAAATTTAATATAAATTTCTCCTTATATTTAATATAAATTTAATATGAATTTAATATAAATTTAATATAAATGTCTCCTTATATTTAATATAAATTTAATATAAATGTCTCCTAATAATTAATAGAAATTTAATATAAATTTTGCCTAATATTTATTATAAATTTAATATATATTTATATAAATTTAATATGAATTTAATATAAATGTCTCCTTATATTTAATATAAATTTAATAGAAATGTCTCCTTATATTTAATATAAATTTAATATGAATTTAATATAAATTTAATATAAATTTATCCTTATATTTAATATAAATTTAATATGAATTTTATTATATATTTCTCCTTATATTTAATATAAATTTAATATAATTTTCTCCTTATATTTAATATAAATTTATATAAATTTAATATAAATTTAATATAAATTTCTCCCTATATTTAATATAAATTTAATATAAATGTCTCCTTATATTTAATATAAATTTATATAAATTTCTCCTTATAATTAATAGAAATTTAATATAAATTTTGCCTAATATTTATTATAAATTTAATATATATTTATATAAATTTAATATGAATTTAATATAAATTTCTCCTTATTTTTCATATAAATTTAACATAAATTTCTCCTTATATTTAATATAAATTTAATATAATTTTAATACAAATTTCTCCTTATATTTAGTATAAATTTAATAGAAATTTCTCCTTATATTTAATATAAATTTTATTAGAAATTTCTCCTTATATTTAATAAAAATTTAATATACATTTAATAGAAATTTAATATAAATTTTCCCTTATATTTCATATACATTTAATATGAATTTTAATATAAATTTCTCCTTATATTTAATATAAATTTAATATAAATTTAATATAAAATCCTCCTTATATTTAATATAAATTTAATATGAATTTTAATAGCAATTTCTCCTTATATTTAATCGAAATTTAATCTAAATTTAATATAAATTTCTCCTTATATTTAATTTAAATGTAATATAAATTTAATATAAATGTCTTCTTATATTTAATATAAATGTAATATGAATTTTATTAGAATATTCTCCTTATATTTCATATAAATTTAATATGAATTTTTATATAAATTTCTCCTTATATTTCATATAAATTTAATATGAATTTTAATAGAAATGTCTCCTTATATTTAATATAAATTTAATATAAATGTAATATAAATGTCTCATTATATTTAATATAAATTTAATATAAATTTAATATAATTGTCTCCTTATACTTAATATAAATCTAATATGAATTTTAATAGAAATTTCTCCTTATATTTAATATAAATTTTAATAGAAATTTCTCCTTATTTTTCATATAAATTTAACAGAAATTTCTCCTGATATTTCATATAAATTTAATATAAATTTCTCCTTATATTTAATATAAATTTAATAGAAATTTCTCCTTATATTTAATATAAATGTAATATAAATTTTAATAGAAATTTCTCCTTATATTTAATATAAATGTAATATAAATTTTAATAGAAATTTCTCCTTATATTTAATATAAATTTAATATGAATTTTATTATATATTTCTCCTTATATTTAATATAAATTTAATAGAAATTTCTCCTTATATTTAATATACATTTTATATAAATTTAATATAAATTTAATATAAATTTAATATAAATTTAATATAAATTTCTCCCTATATTTAATATAAATTTAATAGAAATTTCTCCTTATATTTAATATACATTTTATATAAATTTCTCCTTATATTTAATAAAAATTTAATATACATTTAATAGAAATTTCTCCTTATATTTAAAAGAAATTTAATATAAATTTAATATAAATTTCTCCTTATAGTTAATATAAATTTAATATACATTTCTCCTTATATTTAATATAAATTTAATATACATTTATATAAATTAAATATAAATTTTATATAAATGTCTCCTTATATTTAGTAAAAATTTAATATAAATTTCTCCTTATATTTAATATAAATTTAATATGAATTTTAATATAAATTTCTCCTTATATTTA
>NW_020925236.1:0-1446 GCF_003984885.1 Neopelma chrysocephalum
AAGAAGGCCGAGAACCTCTGTGTGTCCAGCGTGGCCGAGGCCACCAGGACCTTGAGCTGGGGCCGGAAGCGGGCGATGTCCTTGATGAGCCCGAACAGCACGTCCGTGTGCAGCGTCCGCTCGTGGGCCTCGTCCACCATGATCACGCTGGGGGGTCACCATGGGGACAAGGAGTGACCATGGGGACAGGGGGGTGGCCATAAGGACAAGGGAGTGACCATGGGGACAAGGGAGTGACCACAGGGATGGGGGAGAACACGGGGACAAGGGAGTGACCACGGGGACAGGGGAGGGACCACAGGGACAAAGGAGTGACCACGGGGACAGGAGAGTCACCACGGGGACAAGGGGAGGGACCACGGGGACAAGGGAGTGGCCATAAGGACAAGGGGGTGACCACAGGGACAGGGGGGTGACCATGGGGACGGGGGACGGGACACAGGGACGTGGGGACAGGGACATCAAAGTGACCCCAGTGAGCCCAAGGACAGGGCTTACAGCACTGTCCCCATGTCCCCCTGGTGTCCCCAATGTCCCCCCAGTGTCCCCCAGTGTCCCCAGTGCCCCCAGTGTCACCTGTAGGAGGCCAGGTCGGGCTCGGTGAGGAACTCCCTCAGTAACATCCCGTCCGTCATGTACTTGAGCACCGTCCTGTCCGAGGTGCAGTCCTCGAACCTGATGCTGTACCCGACCTTGGGGACAGGGGACACGGCCACTGTCACCCCCACGGGGTCACCAGTGTCCCCCAAGGGCCCTCGGGACAAGGACGGGTCCCCAAAGGTGCTTTGGGGTCTCTCAGGGTGGGGACATTGTTCTTGGGGTCCCCCAGGACAAGGAAGTGTCCCCAAGGATCCCTTGGGGTCCCCCAGGACAAGGGAGTGTCCCCAAGGATCCCAAAAGTGTCCCAGGACAAGGAAGTGTCCCCAAGGGTCCCTTGGGGTCTCCCAGGACAAGGAAGTGTCCCCAAAGGTCCTTTGGGGTCCCCAGGGTGGGGAAGTGTCCCCAAGGATCCCCCAAGGTCTCCGGGGTGAGGAGGGGTCCTCAAGATCCCCCAGGAGAAGGACACGTCCCCAAAGGTCCCCAAGGTGTCCCAGGACAAGGCCATGTCCCCATGTCCCCCCTGTGCCCCCCCCATCCCCGGGGTGTCCCCGCTGTCACCTCGTTGCCCAGCTTTGTCCCCATCTCCACGGCCACCCTGGCGGCCACGCTCATGGCGGCCACGCGGCGCGGTTGGGTCACCCCGATCTTCAGCCCCTGCCTCGTGTACCCCTGCGGGAAAAGAGGGGGTCAGGATCCCCCAGTGACCCCCCAGAGCCAAACCAGACCCCTCAGACCCAAACCAGCCCCCCCAGATCTGAACCAGCCCCCCCAAAATGGAACAGATCCCAAAAAATAGAACTGACCCCAAAAAACAGAACCGACCCCAAATTATGGAACTGACCCCCC
>NW_020925237.1:0-4999 GCF_003984885.1 Neopelma chrysocephalum
GGGCCTGAAGGGGCTCCAGGAGAGCTGGAGAGGGACTGGGGACAAGGGATGGAGGGACAGGACACAGGGAATGGCTTCCCATTGCCAGAGAGCAGGGTTAGATGGGATATTGGGAAGGAATTGTTGTCTGTGAGGGTGGGGAGGCCCTGTGCCAGGTTGCCCAGAGAAGCTGTGGCTGCCCCTGGATCCCTGGAAGTGTCCAAGGCCAGGTTGGAGCAACCTGGACCAGTGGAAGGTGTCCCTGCCTGTGGCAGGGGGGTGGAACTGGATGATCTTCAAGATCCTTCCCAATCCAACCCACTCAATAACTCCATTAACCCACTGAGGTTTCTGCCAGAGGTTTCTGCCCCCTCAGTCACTGGAGGCAACCGCAGGGATTTGTGCAAAGGTAGTGTAGTGGTTTGAACCAGGTTTTCCCCCTGAAACTAAGAAAGTGGTAACCCCCAGGGGGTGGTGACCCTTGGGGCTTGACCAATCAGTGCTCCTGCAAAATATAAACATATCTCTGGAGACCGAAAAGGAAGCAGTAGTACTTGTGGGGAGAAGAAGAGGTGGCCATGTTGTAGAGGCCACGAGGAGAAGGGGCTCCGGCCCCTTGGGGGCCTCTGCCCCCCCCAGCCCCCGGTTGGGGGGCTGCAGGGACTCAGAACTGGGCTGAGTGCCTGTGGCTAAGAGCTGGGAGAATTTCTCCCGGTAGGCAGCCTTGGGAGACGCTGGGAGCAGACGGAGCAGCAGTAGACACAGCAGCGTCCGAAGAGCAGTGGCAAAGAGCCAACTGATAAGGACCAAAAGGAGCAGCAGAAGCCGGTATGCTGCATGGAAGACACAGAGATGTCTGAAGAGAAGGAAGAAGCAGCAGCAGGAGTAGAACCGAGCCAGCAGCAGGAACAGAGTTTTGGAGGGTAAGAACTGGACAAACCAAAACCCCCAAACTCACTAGAGACCCCTCCGAGAAAGAGGAGGGGGTGGTGGACTGAGAGGAGTCCTAAAGTGCAATATGCACTGCTGAGAGGAGCTAGGAAGCTCATGGCCTCCTGAGAGATAAGCCAGGACGGCCGAAGGAATGTGTGTGTGTGGGGGGTGACCTTGGCCCCCCCTGCTCCAGCTTCAGAGAAGCTGGCAGCCATCTTTGAGGCAGAGCATGGGAGCTCTGCACAGGGGCTTGATTTGCCCTGAGGATACCAGACCGTCACGGAGACCCCGGTGCTTCGTGGTATGACCATGGTGTAGCGGCCGTGTCTGGGGTTACGCAGCCCATGGAAAGACCCCTTGTTTGGAGACGGGGGCCGAGAGAGACTTGGAAACCTCCCTCGTGTGTGCTGGCAGAGAGCCAGCAACTGTTTCTGGTGGAAGAGAAGAAGAGAGCCTGCTGCCTAGAGAGGAAGACCTGTTGCTCAGAGACTGGAAGGGGTCTTTTCTTCTTCTTCTCTCCTGGACTTTTATTTGGAGGGAGAAGAGATTTGGCCCATTGTAAATATTACTGTCATGGTAGAGATAGATATAGAGTTAAGATTGTATACAATGTATTATAGTATTTATTTGCTGTATAGTCTTTGTAATATATTCCTTCCCCCATATTGAGTCTCGTGTTTTTGTCTGGAAAACCCATCTCACATGGGGTTGAGATGTGGGAGGGGGGCTAGGAATCAGAATTGGATTTTGGGCCTGCTGAAACCATGACAGGTAGAAAACCAGATTGACAGATCAATTAATTGATCCCTGAGTGATTGACAGCCTGTGCCACCCCGGGTGCATGGCAGAGACAAAACCCTTCAGTCAGCAGCCTAAACAGCAATTGTAGACAAAATTAAGGTTCATTTGTGAACGTTTTCTTTGTCTCGGGGCGCGGGAGGCGTCGCACAAACAAACCCCGAGCGCGGCACATCCAGAGCGACTGTCACCGAGCCAGGTTAAAACAGGAAAAATGGGAAAATGGGCACACAGCGTTCACTCACAGAACCACTGGAAAAGATGCTCAACAATGAAGTGGAATTAAATGAAATTCCAGCCACTCAGAATGCATTATCCCTGCAGCATGGCCGTGAAATCACTCTCTGAATTGCAGAGTAATTTGCTCTTAAGCCTATGAAGCCTTTCTGGTTGTTTTTTTTTTTACCCCCCTTTTATCCCCCTCATCTCCTCTTATATTTTATTTTTTTTATTATTTTTTTTCTTTCTTGTCAGCCATCATTTGGGAGCTCGTTCCTACCTCCTTTTGCTCCCCAAGGAAACACTCTGTGAGGGAACAATAGTGATGTGTCACGATGACGTTTCTGGGGGTCACTCATCTGGCAGCACTGATGTGCCCCCATTCCCAATTGCTCTAAACTGCTGCTGGAAGGGCTTTCATGTCCTTTAACTCTTTGCTGGATTAGAGGCTCATCCCTCAGCAACCACCTTCGTGGAGGAGAAAACTGCACGGACTGACCTGGCACAGGTCCACCTAAAGTGCTTTTCTTCACATAATCAGCAGCTCTGATGGGGATAAAAGGAGAGGAAAGCTGGAGAAGGGCCTTTTGCTGGGGCGGGAGTCAAAAAATTGCTTGACCCAAAGAACAACGGACAAATTCATCACCCTAAAGAGCTCCTGTGCTGCAAGTCCTCGGTGTGATGAGCTCCATCAGCAGCTGGACAAAGTGTAGAGTTGATTGTGTTTGATGAGAGACTCCGTGGAGGGGTTGGAAGGGGTTGTATCATAGATGTTCTCCCCATCCCTGAAGTGTTCGTGACCTGGGAGCAACCTGGGCTAGTGGAAGGTGTCCCTGCCCATGGCAGAGGGGTGGAATGAGATGGTCTTGAAGGTCCCTTCCAACTCAAGCCATTCCATGATTCTGTGATTCTCTGGGGATGCTGATTGGGATGTGACAGTGAATTGGGAGTCCCTGTTCTGCACTTTGGGATCTGACTGTGGAATTGAGGTCCACGTGCACAACCCCCACAGGAGCAACATCCCTCTGTTCTAGACCTGTTTTCCTAAAGACACTTGGTGGATTCACCGTCCCTGGAGGTGTTTAAGAGGAGACTGGATGTGGCACTGAGTGCCATGGTCGGGGTGACAAGGTGGGGTTGGGTCACAGGTTGGACTGGATGATCTCAGAGGTCTTTTCCAACCTGGTTAATTCTGGGATTCATTTGTCTGTCTGCACATCTTTTCTTTGACAGGAACTTCTGATCATTTGATAATTTCAACCAAAGGGAGCGTCTTCAATATATTAACCCATGAACACGTTAAATTCGTTTGGACTTAATGAAAACAGGCAGCTGGGCAGCAGAAAATCTTTTTATTATTGAAGCTTTAGGATCATCTTCTCTTAAAAGGACAGGCTGGGGGAGATGGGGCTGTTCAGCCTCCGGAGGAGACACTGGGAGGGGATCTCATCCATGTCCATCAATGTCTGCAGGGAGGGGGCAGAGGATGGACCAGGCTCTTCCCAGGGGTACACGGCAAGGGGACAAGAGGAATGGGCAGGAACTGATGCCCAGGAAATTCCACCTGGACATGAGGAAGAACTTTGAGCACTGAGCAGGGACCAGAGAGGGTGTGGAGTCTTCTCACTGGAGATATCCCAGAACTGTGTGGACACAATCCTGTGCCATGTGCTGTGGGATGAGTGAGGAGGTGGGACCAGATAACCCATTGTGGTGCCTTCCAACCCTTCACCTGTGACTCTGGGATCTACAAAACCGCATTAGGCACCAGGGACTCTCCTCAAGCTCCACGAATTCCTCCATTTCCAGCACCCCTCATTCACATAATTCAAAGCCCCGAGATACAGATTCATCCCTGGCTCACGTTTCCCGTTGCCATTTCCACCCCTGGAGAAGAGGTTTGAGGAGCTGCTGGAGTTGAACAGCAGAGATGCTGCTCTTTGGATGATGACACAGAGGAGCCTCGAGCTGTGCTGAGTTCTGGTTTGAGGCTTTTTTTTTTTATTTATTTAAAAAGACGAGACAATCTGTTCATTTCACAGATGCTCAACAGCTCTTCAGAAATAATGCAGGTGTGCACAGAAATAAATCGGCTTTGTTTGCTATGTAATTAAGTCAGGAAACAAAGAAAAACAAAAAAAAAAGAAAAAGCCATTGGAAAGTTTTTCTGTCTTTTTTTTTTTTTTTTTTCTCTTTTGGAAATTGCTTTTCAATCACTATCAAAGGAAATCTGAGACGTTCGGAATAAAACCAAGGTTCGGTGCAAAAATAAGATAAATAAAACGGTAGGTCCCGTTACTTTGGGAGGATAAAAAGAGCTTGAAGAGGTGTGGAGGTTTTTTTTGTTGTTGTGTTTCTTGTGCTAATTGAGTCTTCAGCCCTGGAAAGACTCGCAAATGCGTTTAACTGGCAGCGTCGTGAATACCTTCACGGCACGGACTTGTATCTGCTCTCTCATGCTGAGAAGTCAATAACTGGATCTGGACACCAAAAATTAAATTAAAAAAGAAAAAAATTGTCTGGATGTTATTCATCTCCTGCATCGCAAGGTTTTCATCTTCCTCGGTGTCCTTGTGGCTCATTTCAATGCCGTTTCTGAGCTGTCTCGGCCCCACATCCACGTTGTCAATCCCAACTAAATTTGCCGGTGTCTGCTTAGGGAAAAAAACCCTCCACAGACACCAAAAATTGATCCAACAGAAGTCAATAACAATGTGTGTGTCTGCAAAACATCACAAGATAATCCAGAATCCTGCTTTTTACTGATTCCTGCGTCGCTGACAGGGGATTGCTGGAATCAGTGACGCGAACCCTGCGTGGGGCTGGGGGAGCTCAGCACGGGAATGAGGAGCTGGGAGTGGGCTGATCCCACAGCCTGGGCAGCAGGACAGGGGGGAATTCTGCCCCTCTGCCCCTGTCTCAGCTGAGACCCCCCTGCAGAGCTGCTCCAGCCCTGGGAACAACAGCACAAGGACGTGGAGCTGCTGCAGAGAGTCCAGAGGAGGCCCCGGAGCTGCTGCCAGGGCTGGAGCCCCTCTGCTCTGGAGCCAGGCTGGGAGAGCTGGGGGGG
>NW_020925238.1:0-385 GCF_003984885.1 Neopelma chrysocephalum
ATAAAAGCAAAATAAAAGCAAAGAGAGACTAAGAGAAATAAAAGCAAGAGAAGAGTAGAGAGAAAAGAGAGATGAAGACAAGAAATGGAAAGAAGTTAAGAGAAAAGAGAAATGGAGAAGAGACTACATGATAGAAAATAAAGACAGGAGCCAAACAGGGGGGAAAACCCCCCCAGGAGGGGAAAAACCCCCAAACCTTTATTACAACTTTATTGAATGACTGCTTGCAACCTTGTAGTGTAACTTGTAACCTGTGTACTGTAACTCATGAAAGTACACAAGTCACAACACGAGTTAAAGTACACAGGGTACAAGTCACAACACAAGTGACAGTACACAGGTTACAACTCAAGTTACAGTACAAAGGTTACAACTCAAGTTACAG
>NW_020925238.1:395-8061 GCF_003984885.1 Neopelma chrysocephalum
TTACAGTACAAAGGTTACAACACAAATTACAGTACAAAGGTTACAACACAAATTACAGTACAAAGGTTACAACACAAGTTACAAGTCACAACACAAGTTACAGTACACAGGTTAGTACACAGGTTAGAATACCGGCACACTCTCAAAACGCTGCCTCGGGAACGGGGTTCCCGGGGAGCCTCAAAAATCGGCCTGCCTGGCAAAACCCGGGTCCCGGGACGGTCTGCACCCAAACTTTGGCGATGAACATCGCCTCGCAGACCGGCCGGGACCTAGGAAAAAAAACCCCAGCCGAGGGAAAAAAAAAAAAATCCCCCGGCTGGGGTTTTTTTATTCTAAAGCTAAAAGTGTGAAAAAAATCCTGAAAGAGAAACAACACAAACACGAGGTTAGAATACTACAGCACAAACACCCACCCCTCCCCTGAGACGCAAGCCAACCCTGAACATCGGCGCACGCTCAAAACGCTGCCTCGGGAACGGGGTTCCCGGGGAGCCTCAAAAATCGGCCTGCCTGGCAAAACCCGGGTCCCGGGACGGTCTGCACCCAAACTTTGGCGATGAACATCGCCTCGCAGACCGGCCGGGACCTAGGAAAAAAAACCCCAGCCGAGGGAAAAAAAAAAAAATCCCCCGGCTGGGGTTTTTTTATTCTAAAGCTAAAAGTGTGAAAAAAATCCTGAAAGAGAAACAAGACAAACATGAGGTTAGAATAATACAGCACAAACACCCCCCTCCCCTGAGACACAAGCCAAGCCTGAACATCGGCGCATGCTCAATCTTAAATTATCTAACAACAACCTGAGAGAGAAACAACACAAATGCAAGGTTAGAATACTACAGTCCACACACCCACCCCTCACATAAGTCACAAGCCAACCCTGAACATCGGCGCATGCTGAATCTTAAGTTATCTAACAATAACCTGAAAGAGAAACAACACAAACGCAAGGTTAAAATACTACAGTACACACACCCACCCCTTCCATCATCACACCTCCACTGCTCACGTAAGTCACAAGCCAACCCTGAACATCGGCAAGGCAGTATCAATGACAGAACATAAAAAGCAAAACAAAGTAAGGTACAAAGCTAATACAATGCCTAACTGACACACAGCAATACAACACTATGACATTCACATACAGAGCAATACAATTGCAAATACAGAAGTATACCAGACAGAACATTACATGGCAATACAAGTAACACAACATGAAAAGCACTACAAACAAAGGCGCAAACATGTACAATTCGTAACTGACACGCACAACACGACGCTGTGAAGTTCGGATACGGACCGATACGACTACAACTATACAAGTATATGATACAGAGCAGTATGAGGTGGTACAAGTGACAACATAAATGGCAGCCAGACTTGTCCTATTCTACTTGGAAAACACAATAACTACACCTAAGAAGCACCCTGCAACACTAAATAAACATATACAATGCTATACACATGCAGTCCAGAACTCGTTGGGCAGGGACTCTCTGTGGCTCTCAGAAGATTCCATCGATGATGCTTCGGCCGATCTCGCTCCAGTCACCGTAAGTTCTGGGAAAACCGATGCCGTCTTTCGCCCCGGGAATCTGAGTCTCCTTTGGGTGGCTGTAAGACAAAAGGGGAGGGACTCTATAGCATGCCTTCTGTGACCCAAGACCCCTGACAAATGCCCATACCATAGACACTGTTTACTACTCTACCTAGCTGTGACTCTATACACCCAAGCAGGGCATCACAAGATAATCCTGCTCAGGGACTGTACAGCCATCGGCTCCACTGTCTAAGGTAACTGACATGTTGATGTGAGACTCAGAGCAATATTCCATCTACCCACTGATCCACGTAGCAGGGCAGAGCAGTTCCAGGCTGACCCCAAGTGAGACATCCCGCACCCGTGACAACACAGACCCTGTGACACAACAAGTGACTGACAACTTGGGTACTCAGCTACGCAGAGAAGACCTTCAAGAACCTAAGGATGATGCCTGATGCTTCACATAAGCCCCTCGAGGGCAAGATGCAAAAACCCTAAGGACACGAAACACGGACGAGACAAAGGACGTGACACAGACTGGAACTGCTCTGCCCTGCACACGTGAATCCAATGATACAAAGTAAGCCCTTCCTTTGATGCGGCCAAATAACCCATTATAGGATACCCATTGCACTGTACTGATTTCAAAAATCCCTCCGGGCGATGCACATGCTTGGACCGACTCCCAACCCCTCTCTGGGTCTTTGCCCTGCACTTATCTTTCCCAGAGCCGGGGATGTGAATCCATCTCTGATGCAAAGGAGGGGCACCTGGGCTGGCTCAGAGGTTCCTGTCCTCGTGAGATCACTCGGAGTCAACTACGAGAAAGAAGACCAGACACAATGTCTGAGTAGTGTGGCACGTGGCCCCAGCCCCAAAGATCCCTCTACTCACTGTCACTGAGGTGGGTCCTCGGGTCACTGGCTCTGACTGGAGTCACATGCTGTGGCTGTCACCTTCTGGGATACCTCAGTGAGCGAGAGACAAAATTAGAGGGCATTTTTGAAGCGGCAGTGCATCCCTGCTCCTCCTGCTGCCTCCCCCAATTGCCTGGAAGGCTCCTCTCTTTCCAGCTGCTACTGAGACCACCCCTTCAAATACAATGGGGAAATGCTCAAACGCTGAGCTCTCAATCATTTAAAGACTGCTCTCGAGGAAAGCTGAAAACCTCTAAACCCCATCAGACTGCATGCCAAAGCAATGTTACACCCCACTAAGAGGGCGGACGGCCGCTGCAAAAAGCACACAGATGCAGAAGTTTGAGCTGACGTACCGCCTCGTGGTGACTGTCTCGGGCTCCTTTAGCTTGACCTCTTATCGAATGGACCTCCGGTACATTCAGCAGACAGGCAAAGGGTTGTGTATCGCCTAGAAATAAAATTAAACAGTTACAACATATATGTATAGATTGAACAAATAGACAACATCCTAAAACTAACACCAAATTCGGTTCAGGAGTAAAATTCTCACCTCGCTCGTCTCCCTGCTGAGCCCCTACCCCTCGAGACCGATTGTGCCCCATCTGGAAAATAAAAAACAAAAAGGCACAAGATAAAGAACTCCTATGGCTAAAACTGACATCCTTCATCCAACACCCAATACAACCTTCTTCCTAGGCTGCTTCAACTTGTCTCGCTCTGGGGTGCATCGTGTCCACTTATCTGGGGGGGGGGAAAAAGAAAAAAATAAGGTTAGTCAGGTCACCTGCATGGTCACTGAGACCTTCACCATGTAAAAGATCTCATTTACCCTGAGCAAATGAGAACTCTGACAGCAGCATATGAGAAGAAAAGTGACAACCCAGCTTCAAGGTCCTGCAATTCAAGTACCATCAGCTCCACAACACTCAGCTCTAATGATTGCACACGAGTTACGGACACCTGCTCCATCCGGCAGGACTGTACAGCCATCGGCTCCACTGTCTAAGGTAACTGACATGTGGATGTGAGACACTGAGAAATATTCCATCTACCCACAGATCCACGTAGCAGGGCAGAGCAGTTCCAGGCCAAGACCAAGTGAGACATCCCGCACCCGTGACAACACAAACCCTGTGACACAAAAAACCCTAAGGACACGAAACACGGACGAGACAAAGGACGTGACACAGACTGGAACTGCTCTGCCCTGCACACGTGAATCCAATGATACAAAGTAAGCCCTTCCTTTGATGCAGCCAAATAACCTGTTATAGGATACCCATTGCACTGTACTGATTTCAAAAATCCCTCCGGGCGATGCACATGCTTGGACTGAATCCCAACCCCTCTCTGGGTCTTTGCCCTGCACTTATCTTTCAGAGAGACGGGGATGTGAATCCATCTCTGATGCAAAGGAGGGGCACCTGGGCTGGCTCAGAGGTTCCTGTCCTCGTGAGATCACTCAGAGTCAACTACGAGAAAGAAAAACCACACACAATGTCTGAGTACTGTGGCACGTGGCCCCAGCCCCAAAGATCCCTCTACTCACTGTCACTGAGGCGGGTCCTCGGGTCACTGGCTCTGACTGGAGTCACACGCTGTGGCTGTCATATTCCAGGACACCTGAGCGAGCAACAGACAAAATTAGAGGGCATTTCTGAAGCTGCAATGCATCCCTGCTCCTCCTGCTGCCTCCCCAACTCACCTCCAATGCCTGGATGCTCTCAAATGTTAGCCGGATGGCACCTGGGACCACTAAAGCTCAGTGCTTCGTTGCTCATCCTTTTAATACTCGGAGATTGCAGACAAGGACAGCTCGAGACAACCAAATCCGGTCGGTCGCCCCATCGTGAGGTGGTTCCTGCGGTCACAAGGTTACTCCAAGTCAACTACGAGAAAGAAAACCATAAACTATATGTGAGTAGTGTGGCACGGGGCTGGAACCCCAACGATCCCCCTACTCACTGTCACTGAGGCAGGTCCTCGCATCACTGGCTCTGACTGGAGTCACATGCTGTGGCTGTCATCTTCTGGGATACCTGAGTGAGCGAGAGACAAAATTAGAGGGCATTTTTGAAGCGGCAGTGCATCCCTGCTCCTCCTGCTGCCTCCCCCAATTGCCTGGAAGGCTCCTCTCTTTCCAGCTGCTACTGAGACCACCCCTTCAAATACAATGGGGAAATGCTCAAACGCTGAGCTCTCAATCATTTAAGGATTGCTCTCGAGGAAAGCTGAAAACCTCTAAACCGCATCAGACTGCATGCCAAAGCAATGTTATACCCCGCTGAGTGGACAGACGGCCGCTGCAAAAAGAACACAGATGCAGAGGCTTGAGCTGACGTACCGCCTCGTGGTGACTGTTTCGGGCTCCTTTAGCTTGACCTCTTATCGAATGGACCTTCGGTACATTCAGCAGACAGGCAAAGGGTTGTGTATCGCCTAGAAAAAAAATTAAACAGTTACAACATATATGTATAGATTGAACAAATAGACAACATCCTAAAACTAACACCAAATTCAGTGCGGGAGTAAAATTCTCACCTCGCTCGTCTCCCTGCTGAGCCCCTACCCCTCGAGACCGATTGTGCTCCATCTGGAAAATAAAAAACAAACAGGCACAAGATAAAGAACTCCTATGGCTAAAACTGACATCCTTCATCCAACACCCAATACAACCTTCTTCCTAGGCTGCTTCAACTCATCTCGGTCTGGGGTGCATCGTGTCCACTTATCTGGGGGGGAAAAAAAAAAAAAGTAAGGTTAGTCAGGTCAGCTGCATGGTCACTGAGACCTTAACCATTTAAAAGATCTCATTTACCCTGAGCAAATGAGAACTCTGACAGCAGCATATGAGAAGACAAATGACAACCCAGCTTCAAGGCCCTGCTATCCCAGTACCATCAGCTCCACAACACTCAGCTCTAATGATTGCACACGAGTTACGGACACCTGCTCCATCTGCAGGACTGTACAGCCATCGGCTCCACTGTCTAAGGTAACTGACATGTTGATGTGAGACACTGAGCAATATTCCATCTACCCACTGATCCACGTAGCAGGGCAGAGCAGTTCCAGGCCAAGACCAAGTGAGACATCCCACACCCGTGACAACACAGACCCTGTGACACAAAAAACCCTAAGGACATGAAACACAGACGAGACAAAGGACATGACACAGACTGGAACTGCTCTGCCCTGCACACGAGAATCCAATGATACAAAGTAAGCCCTTCCTTTGATGCGGCCAAATAACCTGTTATAGGATACCCATTGCACTGTACTGATTTCAGAAATCCCTCTGGGCGATGCACATGCTTGGACCGACTCCCAACCCCTCTCTGGGTCTTTGCCCTGCACTTATCTTTCAGAGAGACGGGGATGTGAATCCATCTCTGATGCAAAGGAGGGGCACCTGGGCTGGCTCAGAGGTTCCTGTCCTCGTGAGATCACTCGGAGTCAACTACAAGAAAGAAAACCAGACACAATGTCTGAGTAGAGTGGCACGTGGCCCCAGCCCCAAAGATCCCTCTACTCACTGTCACTGAGGCATCACTGGGTCCTCGGGTTGCTGGCTCTGACCGGAGTCACACGCTGTGGCTGTCATCTTCTGGGATACCTGAGCGAGCGAGAGACAAAATTAGAGGGCATTTCTGAAACTGCAGTGGATCCCTGCTCCTCCTGCTGCCTCCCCGACTCACCTCCAATGCGTGGATGCTCTCAAAGGTTAGCCGGATGGCACCTGTGATCACTAAAGCTCAGTGCTTCGTTGCTCATCCTTTTAATACTCACAGATTGCAGACAAGGACAGCTCGAGACAACCCAATCCGGTCGGTCGCCCATTGTGAGGTGGTTCCTGCAGTCGCGAGGTTACTCCGAGTCAACTACGAGAAAGAAAACCATAAACTATATGTGAGTAGTGTGGCACGGGGCTGGAACCCCAACGATCCCCCTACTCACTGTCACTGAGGCAGGTCCTCGGGTTGCTGGCTCTGACTGGAGTCACACACTGTGGCTGTCATCTTCTGGGATACCTGAGTGAGCGAGAGACAAAATTAGAGGGCATTTGTAAAGCTTCAGTGGATCCCCTCACCATCCCCTGAGCTGAGGGGTTCTCGGGCCACTGGCTCCAACCTGAGTTGAAGGCTGCTGCTGTCACCATGTGCTGTACCTGGGTGAGGGAGAAAATAAGTTAATGGTGTTTCTGAAAGCACGGGAGACCCCAGCACCTCCTCACTACCTCCCTGACTCCACCTGAATGCTCCTCCTTTGCTAAAGGCAGGCCAGAGGGCACCTGGGACCAAAAAACGTCGAGCCTTAATTGATGAGCCTCGTAGTACTGGGAGACTACTCACAAGGACAGCTGAAGACCATCAAACCTAACTGGCAGGTGGCTCCGGCCCTCTGAGGCTGCACACATTCTCTGCAAAGTAAAAAAGCCAAAGGCAAATGTACATACTGAGATACTGCCTGAAAGGATGGCTTTCCTGGGGTACCTCCTACCCACCTCTCCTCCACAGTGACCTCTTACCGGCAGGGTCCCTGAAGCACTGGACTGTCTGTGAGAAGGTGGCAGAACCCCTGGGAAACACAAGAAACACAGCATGTGCACACATTCACCACAACACCTGTAAAAGACCACCTAGTTCTGGCCTAGAGTCGATGCTCACCTTGCTCACCGGTACTCACCAGGATCACCTCCCCTCCGGTGCCTAGAGCCTCCTGGGCTCAGGGCTCTGCATCTGAAAACAAAGAAAAAACAAACCAAAACAAGAACATCCTTAACTCATCAAGTAAACATGGGGCCAAAAGCCACAGCTTTGTGCTGACATCAGGTGATGACCCACCTTCTCGCTCTGCTCCTCTGGCCTCTGTTCTGTTCAGCTCTGCTTTACACCCTGTCCCTCTGGCATGGTAAAGAAACCCTAACCAAAGTCACCCAGATAGATTGGGACATCTGAAAGAGTCTCCCTTCTCTTCAGGCAAACCACCCAGGGTCACTGCCTGCAGCCAAAGACTGCAGCTGTAATCCCACAGAATATCTGGGTGAATGAGAGGAAAACTCAAGTGGCACATCTGAAAAGTCAGTGGGTGCCTTCACAGACATTTAGGGGGCTCCTGGACACTGCTTTCCACCCACACTGCCTTCAAAACACCCTGGCAATTCCTAAGCTGGCACCTGAGCCCTCACTCCATCTCTGGGCTG
>NW_020925239.1:0-6235 GCF_003984885.1 Neopelma chrysocephalum
GCCTGCCCCTCTGATTTGGCCTTATCCTGAGTCACCTTGGTATTAGGCATTTTGGTTTCATTTGTTCCTTTTCCCTGAAACTGCTGCACCATACTGAGCAACTTCCGGTAAGCAATGGCCAAGGCCCCACATACAGCTGCCAACTGCCTCTCCATGGATCCATCACGACCTCTCTCTCTCACGGCTTTCATTATTTTTGTAGGGTTCAAGAGTTGTTCAAGGGTGAGCTTCCACGTTGTGGGGACTGAACAACTTTCTAAGAATTTACCCATATCCTCCCATAATCCATGCCACTCGAGGTTTTCTATCCCTGGGGCAGGTGCCTGGGTGCTCTCTCGGTAATTCATGGCCTTGGCTACGTATATTAGATATATTGTGTTGACGCAAACTAGGATGTAAACCCCAACAAGTAAAACATCTCTGACATCTAAAGAGAGTTTAAACACGCTAAAGGCCGTTGTATTGTATCCAAAGGGGAACTGAATAAAGGACTGGGCAAACACATTCCCCTGTGTTTCTCCGTAGGAATGGGTGCTATTATCCTTAAAACCCCAGAGGAAACAGCTTAGGCTAGAACAGTAGCGCATCCTTGAGGAGATATTTCGGATGAAAATCACAGGCACTGAGTTTGCCGTATCATAAACCCAATGCATGATCTCAAAGGCACTTATCGCAGTGTAAGTACTAGTATCTGAACTGATACACGTTGACAGGTGGGACAGATATCTTGGCATGGTTACATGCCAGAGGAAAGCAACAACCCCTAACATCATGGTACCTACAGGTTCAAAACACACGTCAAATCACACAAGGGGTTCAAAAGACGCGTAACTCACACAAAGGGTAGTTATTCTTTTTCCACCTTTCCTCTTTCCAGGCCCCACGTTGGGCGCCAAAAAATGTCTCAGTCTGAAAAGACTGGGAGGTTTGCTAAAGAGGATGAGTTATGGGACAAAACAAAACTCCTCTCTCTCAGCAATTGTGGATTTAAAATTTACGGGGCTTTACTCGAGGAAGTGTGGAAAAACAGAAGAGATAGCAACCCTTTATTAAAAGATATGTGTATGTTAGCAAAACAGTTAAGAACAGTAACAGAACACAACAAAACTATACAGTGGTCCTAGAAAAGCAAAGTCTGGTAAATACTTCTCTGTCCTATTAGCGCAGTCCTAATCGTGGCCTGCAGGGGCGCTGTGGGGTCGCAGAGGTGCAGAGCCTGCAGTTCGCTGGTGTGGTCGGGAGGGGGCGCTGCCGGGTCACTGAAGGTGCAGTGTCTGCAGTTCGCTGGTGTGGTCGGCAGGGGGCGCTGCCGGGTCACCGACGGCCACCACTGGGAAAAGGGGCCTGGGGCCGGTCTCAGACCACGGGAGGAGCCGAAAGGAAGATGGGGAACCCCCCCCCACCCCTCAAAATGGAGGGAAAAAAAAAGGTAGGAAGGCAGTCTGCCCCTAGGGACTCACTGTGGTTCCCAGGTGGTGTCGTCTCAAGAAGCTCCCTTTCCCTCCTAGCGAGCACAGAGACTCTCCGATGAAACACAGCAGATTCGGGCCGGGGCCAAGAGGCAACTCTCAGGCCAAGCTGAAATCAGCAGTCCACGCTGGCCAGGGCAGGCAGTCCGGCAAAACAGGCTTCCAGGCTTCCTCTTTAAAATGTTCTGCACCCAGACCCTGTCTCCGTCCTCCCGAGAGGGCCCTGCAGAACTAACCCCCCTCCCGTCCGAGCAGAGCCAGCCTCCCAATCGGCCATTAGCCAGGAATGTAGCCAGGCTGGTTAAATCCTTTGTGAGGCTAATTGCCTCTTCCCTTCTCCCTTCCCTGCTTGGTGCTCCCATTTCTCTTACAGGGAAGCAGGGAAGGAAAAATTTCTCTCTCAAATTATAACCTATAACATTATCCACCCCTAATTTTTCTTTCCCATGCTTCCACACTTTATCAGATTAAGTTTTTAAACTTCATACATACATGCATTATTCTAACTATGTACACATCTACTAATAGGTATATACAAATACAGATACAGATACAGGGTTGCATACAGATGCAAATATACAGTTACAGCCAGTTCATCCGAACATAAGGTCCCCTTGGGGTATACACCGGGTTTCTCCATCTTCCTGCATCACCCACCAGGTGCAACCGGGCCCTTGGGCAAAAACAATCCCGCGAATGGGTTTGCTTTTGCTCGAGGCAGGGTTAATCCAAACCTTTTTCCCCAACATACCCCTCAAATGAACCACTGGGACCTTGTCTCCATCCACGGTGTGGAGGGACTCTGATTGGGCAGGGCCGGCTCGGTTGATGGAGCCTCTGGAGTTGACTAACCAAGTAGCCTTTGCTAGATGCTGATCCCACTGCTTGCATGTCCCCCCACCCAACGCTTTCAGGGTAGTTTTCAACAGTCCATTATGCCGTTCAACTTTCCCCGCTGCTGCTGCATGGTATGGGATATGGTACACCCACTCGATGCCATGCTCCTCTGCCCAGGTGGCAACTAAGTTGTTCTTGAAATGAGTCCCATTATCTGACTCGATGTGCTCTGGGGTACCATGTCGCCACAGGACTTGTTTTTCAAGGCCCAGGATGGTATTCCGGGCAGTGGCATGGGACACTGGATGCGTCTCCAGCCATCCAGTGGTGGCTTCCACCATAGTGAGTACATAGCGCTTACCTTGGCAGGTTCGTGGCAGTGTGATGTAGTCCACTTGCCAGGCCTCCCCATATCTATACTTACTCCAACGTCCACCATACCATAGGGGCTTCAGTCTCTTAGCCTGTTTGATGGCAGCGCAGGTCTCACAGTCATGGATAATCTGGGAAATAATGTCCTTGGTCAAGTCCACCCCTCGGTCTCGTGCCCATCTGTGGGTGACATCTCTGCCCTGATGGCCTGAGGCGTCATGGGCCCACCGTGCTAGGAACAACTCTCCTTTGTGCTGCCAGTCCAGGTCCACCTGTGACACCTTGACTTGTGCAGCTCGGTCTGCCTGTTCATTGTTGCGATGTTCCTCATTGGCTCGGCCTTTGCGCACATGGGCATCTACGTGGCGGACTCTCACAATCAACTTCTCTGTCCGGGTAGCAATGTCTTGCCACGTATCAGCGGCCCAGATGGGTTTTCCCCTGTGTTTCCAATTGGCCCTCTTCCATCTGTCCAACCATCCCCACAGAGCATTGGCCACCATCCGTGAGTCAGTGTAGATGTAAAGCTTTGGCCACTTCTCCCGTTCAGCAATGTCCAATGCCAACTGGGCAGCTTTGAGCTCTGCGAATTGGCTCGATTCTCCTTCTCCTTCAGTAGCTTCTGAAACTTGTCGGGCGGGGCTCCATACAGCTGCTTTCCATCTACGTTTTGTTCCTACAAGGCGACAGGAGCCATCAGTGAAGAGGGCGTAGCGTCTTTCTTCTTTTGGTAGCTTATCGAAATCTGGGGCTTCCTCAGCCCGTACCACCTGCTCTTCTTCTTCATCTGCTAGACCAAAACTCTCACCTTCCGGCCAGTTCATGATGATTTCTACGATCCCAGGGCGATTCAGATTTCCAATACGGGCGCGCTGCGTGAGCAGAGCGATCCACTTACCCCATGTAGCATCAGTGGCATGATGTGTAGAGGGCACCTTTCCCTTAAACATCCAGTTCAGCACGGGTAGTCGAGGTGCCAGAAGGAGCTGTTCTTCTGTGCCAATCACCTCTGAGGCAGCTTGTACTCCTTCATAAGCTGCTAGGATCTCCTTCTCTGTTGGGGTGTAGTTGGCCTTGGATCCTCTGTAGCTTCGGCTCCAGAACCCAAGTGGGCGGCCCCGGGTCTCGCCAGGCACCTTTTGCCAGAGGCTCCAGGAGAGACCTTTATTCCCAGATGCAGAATAGAGTACGTTTTTCACATCTGTTCCCGTTCTGACTGGCCCAAGGGCTACAGCGTGTGCAATCTCTTGTTTAATCTGTTCGAATGCCTGTTGTTGTTCAGGGCCCCACTGGAAATCATTCTTCTTGCGGGTTACCAGATAGAGAGGGCTTACAATTTGGCTGTACTCTGGGATATGCATCCTCCAGAAACCTATGGCACCCAGGAAAGCTTGTGTTTCCTTCTTGCTGGTCGGTGGGGCCATTGCTATGATCTTATCGATTACTTCTGTCGGGATCTGACGACGCCCATCTTGCCATTTCACCCCCAGGAACTGGATCTCTCGGGCAGGCCCCTTGACCTTACTCTTCTTTATGGCAAACCCGGCTCCAAGGAGGATTTGGATGATTTTCTTTCCTTTCTCAGAAACCTCTTCTGCTGTGTCCCCCCATATGATGATGTCATCAATATACTGCAGATGTTCTGGAGCTTCACCCTTCTCTAGTGTGGCCTGGATCAGTCCGTGGCAGATGGTGGGACTCTGTTTCCACCCCTGGGGCAGTCGGTTCCAGGTGTACTGCACGCCCCTCCAGGTGAAAGCAAACTACGGCCTACACTCTGCTGCTAAGGGAATGGAGAAGAATGCGTTCGTGATGTCAGTGGTGGCATACCACTTCGCTGTCTTGGACTCCAGCTCATACTGGAGCTCCAACATGTCCGGAACAGCAGCACTCAGTGGTGGGGTAACCTCATTCAGGCCACGATAGTCCACAGTCAATCTCCATTCTCCATTAGACTTACGCACAGGCCAGATGGGACTGTTGAAGGGTGAGTGGGTCTTGCTGATCACCCCTTGACTCTCCAACTCACGGATCATCTTATGGATGGGGATCACAGAGTCTCGGTTCGTCCGGTACTGCCGATGATGCACTATTGTAGTGGCAATTGGCACTTGCTGTTCCTCAACTTTCAACAACCCCACGGCAGAAGGGCTCTCCGAGAGACCAGGCAGCGAGTTCAACTGTTTAGCCGCCTCTACCTCCACAGCAGCTATTCCAAAAGCCCATCTATGTCCCCCGGGGTCCCTGAAGTACCCGTTCTTGAGATAGTCAATGCCCAGGATACATGGGGCATCTGGACCAGTCACAATGGGGTGTTTCTGCCAGTCTTTCCCAGTCAAGCTCACCTCGGCTTCCACCATGGTCAACTCTTGGGACCCTCCAGTCACCCCAGAAATGGAAATAGTCTCTGGTCCCACATGTCCTGAGGGCATTAACGTACACTGAGTGCCAGTATCAACCAAAGCCTGGTATTTTTGTGGGTCTGACGTGCCAGGCCATCTGATCCACACAGTCCAATAGACACTGTTGTCCCGTGCCTCTACCTGGCTAGAGGCAGGGCCCCTCTAACACTGGTCTTCGTCCTGCCAGTCACCATCTTCCTCTTGTGAATGCCGACAGGAGGTACCCTCTAGAGGGTCAGATCCCTGCCCACAGGATACTGGCACGGCACTCACTTTCACAGACTTCCTTTTTTCTTTCTCTTTTAACTCTTGTACTCAGGCTGCTAGAGCACGGGTAGGTTTCCTGTCCCATCGTCTCATGTCTTCTCCATGATCAGTCAGGAAGTACCACAACTCAGTTCGGGAGGTCTGTCCGCTCTCTTTAGCTGGGGGCCGTCTGGTTCTCACTGGGGCCACATGGGAATTGTTTCCCTCAATCCTCTCTTTCAGTCTCTCCTGATTATCTTTCAGTCTCTCCTGATTATCTTTCAACCCTACAGTTAATTCCTTGAGCTCCTTCATCATTGTTTCTACAGTGGAGATGCGGGTCTGTAGCGGTCCTTCGATCATACTGTTGTACAATCGAAGTTGATTTATTATAGACATCACTGGCTCCCACTTCTCCCCAGCCTGCAATGATGTCAGGTAACCTTTATGTGTGGCCGGCCCCATACGTGTGAAGCTCCACCACATCTGGGGTGTACACTTAACCTTGTCAGGATCGTTGGTGGGGTGCCCATCCCCTCCGAACAACAATTCTAGCAGTGCCATTTCCCTCAGACGTAGGATCCCTTCCTCTATGGTCTTCCACCTCGTGGTATAATGATCAGCCTGCAAGGAATCTCTGTAGATGAACCTCTCCCTCACACCATCCAAAAGCCGTGCCCAGAGGGACAGGGACTTTGATTCCCTCACAAATGCCTCCTCAATACCCACCCACATCCTGGGCAATAGACCTCAAGAACCTCGCTTCACCGCCATCAAGGTTTATGGCATCACCTGTGGAGTCCCAAACTCGGATCATCCAGGTCAGAACGGGCTCATTGGGGCGACGAGCAATGTCTGCCCATAAGCTCCGGAGGTTGTTATACGATAAAGACTCAGTGATGATTTCTG
>NW_020925240.1:0-19060 GCF_003984885.1 Neopelma chrysocephalum
GCAGCGCTGGAGCGGGGCCGTGTCTGCCCGGAGCCGCCGCTGCCACGAGGCTGCCGCCGCTGCCGCTTTTGGCCTGCGCTGCCCCGCAGCCGCCCGGCACCGGCTTCCCGACACTGCCGGCGCCTGGAAGCGGAGCCAGCGCTCCTGCAGCGCCTCGGAGTCGCTGCTCCGCCGCCACAGCGGCTGCCGCCGGCGTCTGTGCTCGGAGCCGCCGCTGCCACGGGGCTGCCGCACTCACCGCCGGGGTTGCCGCTCGCGCAGCCGCCGCTCTGCCCCGGCTGCACCGGGACCCGGCACCGCCTCGGGCCTGCGCTGCCGCCTCAGCGGCCACAGGGGACACAGGGATGGGGGGACCTTTGCTCTGCACCTGCTGGGGCCTTGCTTTGTTCTGCTTGGTTCTTTGCTTTAGGAAAATTGCTGTTCATTTTCATGCTCCACTGGAACACCTCATGAATTCCAAAGGTTTCCTAATCCAGGGGGAGGGGTTTCTATGGCATCGGAGGTGCCGCCCCTCGGGACACATTGTCAATGAACCATCCAGCTGACTGGGATGGGTTGGCTTGTGATCAGTCAATGCTTTTGAATGCTCTCTTCTCCTTCAATGATGCCCTATAACCTTCTGCCAAGCTCCTTTATTTTCTAAAGTTTGCCAGTAAAAGTGTGGTTTTTGACCTCCTCAGAAAACATGTGCAGTGTCTTCTCCCTTGTGGTCTCTCTCAAGGTATTAAAAGAACTGAAGGCCCTTTTCAAATATCTGGAGGGCAGAAATTTTTGGTGCCTTTTCTATTTTTCAAAATAAAACCCCTTTGCTGAGCTCGTAGCTCAAACCTGGGGTTTTACAGTCACCATCCCTGGAAGTGTTCAAAAAACATGGAGGTGTGGCATTTAAGGACATGGTTCAGTGGTGATGATGCCAGTGTTGGGTTAATGGTTGCACTCCATGATCTCAGAGGTCTTTTCCAACCTTAACAATTCTCTGATTCTGTGGTGACTCAACCACTTCCCTGGACATTCTGTTCCAATGCTTGATAACCTTTAGTCATCCCTTTGATGCTGCAGTCAAGGAACAGACCAGTGATTTTCACAGTGCTCCTGGATCACAGGATGTCCAAAGCCAAGGACATTTCCATCAGCACCTTGTCCTTCCTGCACATCAGAGTCACCTGAAGCCTCCAGGGCCTCCACAGTGGCAGAGACCCCCCAGGCAGCAAAGCCCTATACCTCCTATATGTCTGAAGGTTCTTTGCAGCAGCTTTTTAGCAGAGCTGCCAGATGGGCCATCAAAGGTGATGCTCAGTTGGGTCTGAAACCTGGGTGATCCTTGTCAGCCTTGGCTACAGTAGAAAGATGGAAGAGTTTTGGTAGGAAGGGCCCTTTGAAGTTCTTCTATTCCAAATCCCCTGTAATGAGCAAGGCCATGTTCATTTACATCAGGTTGTTCAGAGCCCCGTCCAACCTGACCTTGAATGTTTCCAGGGATGAGGCATCACCTCTCTGGGCATCTGTGCCAGTGTTTCACCACCCTCACTGAAAAAACTTCTTGGTTATATCTACTTCAAACCTGCCCTTTTTTAGTTTAAAACCATTTGTCCGATCACACCATATCTAGGCCCTACAAAATGTTTTTCCCCATTTTTCTTAGAAGCCTCTGTGGTGGTGCATCCTCCCCCCATTCTCCTCAGGCCTGGTCGATGATCTCAGGAGCTCCTGACAAGCCTTGACCAAACCAGCTGAGCAATGAAGAGCCCCTGGACTGGACCAGGGGTGTGGGGAAGTGTCCCTGGACTGGACCAGGTGCTCCTGAATGATACAGATGGGAACAATCCGGAGTGGAACAGTTGGGGAACACAGGATAATCAATCATCCCATGAAAGCCTTGGAACATTCCCTGCCTGAATCACAGCCCAAATGGAACAGTTTGGATACAATTCCCAAATATTTTGGAAACTCCAGTCATTCCTGACACCAGGATGGAAATTCAGCAGATAACTCAAGCCAGTCACCCTGGGAGCCCACAACCAGCGGGGCTGAGGGAGGCCCTGGCAGCTCCCCAGCACCTCCCTCTCAGTGGGACACCTCTGGCAGCCTCTCCCAGCTCGGGAACCCTCCAGTTTGCAACACTCCAAAGACTGGTGCTGATGCCCAGGACAATTCTGATCCCCCTCAACAAACACTCCTCCAGCTGTGACCCTTGTCTGTTGGGAAACACAAAGGGATTTGGGGGAGTGTTTCCCTGACAACAAGGAGAATTTGGGAGAGGGACCTTTCCACACCCAGCTATTGATGTGTCCACACATCTCTGCCTGGGTGTGGGTGTGAATTGACTGTGGTGTGAATGTTGTTCTTGTGAATCTAGAATTCAGTCACTGTTAAAATTGTAGCAAATGCTATTGAATCACTTGATAACTGTTCAATTGGTCAATGATTAAGTGCTAATAGTCTCTTCTGCCCCCTTGTCTTTGGATCCAATTTGTTTGTGCCCTGACCCTCTTGCATCCCAAGGCTCTGTGTAAAACATTCCACTTTAAAATCTCTCTCCTTAGCTAAACTACAAACCAACTGCAATTAGCTGTAAAAGTCTTGAAGACTTGAAGACAATTAAAGGAATGGAAACAATTTGTTTTTCTGTGTTTTAATGGGTCCCACAGTGTGTTTGGAGTTGCATCAGCTGTCAGTCCAAGATGGGCCATGTCAGAACTGGTGAGGCTGGGGGGTGAGGAGCAAGGTTGATCATCCAGGGTCAGTCTGGATCTCCTGAGGAGACACTCAGCATCAAGATCACTTGGAGAACACCTCTATCACCTCTTCTCTGAACTAAAAATATCCATAATTGAATTAAAACAAAAAAAGTACAAATTTTGAAGACTTGTTTTGAAATTGCCTTGAAGACAATTAAAGGAAGACAAAGAGATCCTGAGGGATTTCTGCATTTTAATGAGCCCCACGGTGTGTTTGCAGCCCAGCCCATGGTCCTGAGGTACTGAGAGAAGATTGAAGAAGCTGCTGAAGAAGTCAGAAGCCAAACTGCAAGTGCCTTGAAGCATTGCTGGGCCCCACTGAGGGCAGGCACTGACAAAGCCTCCCCAGGGACTCCTTGGAGCAGCTCCTTGGAGGCCAGGAGTGCAGGCAGACAAAGGCTCTGGGCAGGCCCCTGCAATGCTGAGCAAAGCCTGCCTTGGTTTTGTGGAGCACAAAGGCCAAGGCCTGAGCCCCAGGCCCTGGCCCAGCAGATCCTGTCCCTCCCGGCTGGCTCAGGGCTGTTTGGGGGGCAGTGGGATGGGAGGGGGAGGAACAACCAAGGCCCAAAACTGGGCAACCCCTGCCAGGCTGCTGAGGGAGGGGCGAGGCAGAAACCAGGTGCAGAACCTGCAAGGCAAGTGTCTTGTGGTGGCCTGAGGGGCAGAGGCAGCTGCCAGAGGCAAGGGGACAAAGGCCTGGGTGCCTTTGGGCCTTGCAGCCCTGCCAGAGCCCTTGGCCATCTCTCCTGCAGGCTGTCCTGCCCTGGCCCTGCTGCTGCTCTGGCCTTGCAGGCTGCACACACCCCTCCTGCTTTGCCACCCCCCTCCCAGCAGCATTTCTAGACCCTCCCTGATGTCTCTGCACCAGCTCTGGTTGTTGCCATGTGCACTTGGTCTTATTACCTTGGATGCTGAGCCCCTGTGCCACAGGACATCCCTCCCAGAGCCCAGACCCTTCTCCTGGGAGTCACTGCAGAGCTGAGCAGATCCAGGTCACCTCCCATTCCTCTGCCAACCCCCTGGGCCTGCTCTGGGCCCTGCAGGTCCTTGCCCTGCTCCCAAGGGCTGTGGGGGTGCTTAATGGTCAGGGCTTGGGGTTTAGAGCTCAGGGTGGGGATTAGGCAGAACTTTGGGAGGTTTGTTGTTCTGCTGGCAGTGTCTGGTTCATGATTCGGGGAAGAGGGTTTTGGGCTGGGTTAGGATTAAAGCTTGGGTTTTCATACAGGTAATGCAGGTTTGGGATTGGGGTGGGCATTAGAGGACAAAGAGGAGTCTGGAGTTCTGGGTTTGGGTTTTTTCTGCCTTGGAATTAGAGCAGTGGATTCCTTTCAATAGGAGGGGCAGCACTTTTGGGTAGTGTTGGGGTTTGAGGTTACAAGGTGCATAAAGGTCCATCAGGAATGTTTGCACAGCCAGTGTTTCAGTGCCCTCAGCATTCCCTGAACCTGGTTTTCCCTCATCAAAATCTTTCCTCTCTGTTGGCCAAGCGCTTCTTTCCTCTCCCAATTATCTTATCCCTTTTGTCCCAGTTCCTCCTAACCTCCTCAGAACTTTCATCAGGATGGGCTCAGCTTTGTGATGATGCTGTGCAACCTGATGGAATCAAGGAGCCACTGTCAAATTGCAGAACCTCATGGAATTACGGGGCCATTGTGACACTGGGGAAAGACATGGAATCAAGAGACCACTGGGACACTGCAGGGCCCCATGGAGCCAAAGAAACCCAGAGACAGTGGCCAACCTCCTGAAATAAAGGGGCCATTGTGACACTGCAGAAACACATGGAATCAGGAGGCCATTGTGGCACTGCAGGGCCTCTTGGAAACAAAGGAACCCTGGGCCACAGTGGAATTTCATGGAATCAAGAGGCCATTGTGACTCTGGGGAATCTCATGGAAGAAAAGGAATCCAGGGACACTGGAACTTCATGGAAACAAGGAGCAGTTGTAACACTACAGAAGCTTTACAGCAGCCCCCGAGCTGGGGGGGCTGCTTTGCAGAGCACAGGGGCTGTGGGGCCTGGGGCCATGGGGGACTCTGTTGGGCTGTGCTGCTCAAGCTGGGAGGCAGAGCCAGCTGATGGTGCTCCCTGCCACTGACCACCTCCCACAGACGCTCCTGTGTGGCCATGGAGGGGGCTCAGAGAGGCCCTGCCTTGTTCCAGAGCTGGGACATGGCTTTGGGGGCTGCTCTTGATCAACCTGTGGAAGTTCACTGAGGGCAAGAGAAGTCACTGGCAAGAGTTTTCCTTGTACCTTCTGTGTCTCCTGGGCTTGCAGAGCTCTGTTTGCCACTTCACAGCAAGATTTAGTACTTGATCTCTGAGTGACTCCACCGTGGGCAGGATTCTGCTCCAGGCCTCCATTCCCTGCTGACTGGATGGGACGGGCTGTCCCTGCAGATCCTCTGTGCTCTCCTGCACTTCCTGAGTTCCTACAGACAAGTCCTCACCTGCCATCAGAGCCCTCACAAGCTGCAGAGCCCCAGGCAGGTGACTTGGAGATCATTTGTCATCTCCACTGGCCATCGGCCACCGACACACAACATCTGAACCAGCCCTCAGTCCCTGAAGTCCCAGTGGGTCCCTGACCTCCCTGCACTGTCTGCATGGAGAAACAAGCAAAGCAACAAGACTTTTGAGAGTCTATTCCTTGGACTTCTTCTCGATACCAGTGTTGGGAAAAGACCTCAGCCTTCAGGAATTGCCTGGAGGGGAACCCCTTTGCTGCTGGAACTGCTGTTGTGGAGCCCAGCCCTGTCCCAGCAGTGCCCAGGGCCTGTCCCTGCCTGTGCTCACAGGCCTGACACACAGCAGGACAGTGACTGAGCTGCCAGAGCACTCAGGCCTTGGACAGGGACAGGAAAGGAGAGGGTGGGAGTGCAAAGAGAGAGCTCTGAACAGACCCAGCTCTGGTGCTCCCCAGCAGTGTTGGGACTCTTTTCCCCTCCACATCTGCAAACATGGAAATGTCCTCCAGCGTCAGGGGAGGTCTTGGAGGAAGGATCAGGGAAAAAGTATTTGTGTCCTTTCTTACACTTAGAGATTGTGATTCCTCATGTACAAACTAACACAGGGAGGATGTTTGACAAATACCTTGTTGCACAAGCTTTTATTTTGTATAAATGCACACAAAGCATGATTCTGAATTAGTACATTTTGTGGTTCAAAAAAACCGAGGTAGAGAGTGAATTATATGGGATGAAGAATAAAATTGCAGTGTTATTAACAGATGAACAAAAAAGGAAAGCCCCCGACACCTACCACTATCAAAAGCTTTAGAAGGCCGGCTGGGACCAAAATGAGTTACACAATGAGTGTTCTGCAGAAGAAAAGATGTAGTTTATTGCTTCTCAAAAAACACATAGTTATCAGTTTCCTCAGGGCATCCTTGAGCTCCTGGTTCCTCAGGCTGTAGATGAAGGGGTTCAGTGCTGGAGACACCACCGAGTACAGAACTGACACCATCAGGTCCAGGAATGGGGAGGAGATGGAGGGGGGTTTCAGGTAGGCAAATGTGCCAGTGCTGACAAATAGGGAGACCACGGCCAGGTGAGGGAGGCAGGTGGAAAAGGCTTTGTGCCGTCCCTGCTCAGAGGGGATCCTCAGCACAGCTCTGAAGATCTGCACATAGGAGAAAACAATGAAAATGAAACATCCCAAAAACAGAAAAGCAGAAACCCCAATGAGCCCAAGTTCCCTGAGGTAGCCTGAGTGTGAGCAGGAGAGCTTGAGGATGTGTGGGATTTCACAGAAGAACTGGCTCAGGGCATTGCCCTGGCACAGGGGCAGGGAAAATGTATTGGCTGTGTGCAGCAGAGCATTGAGAAAGCCAGTGGCCCAGGCAGCTGCTGCCATGTGGGCACAAGCTCTGCTGCCCAGGAGGGTCCCGTAGTGCAGGGGTTTGCAGATGGCAACGTAGCGGTCGTAGCACATGATGGTGAGGAGGGAAAACTCTACTGACATGAAAAAGGCAAAGAAAAAGACCTGTGCAGCACATCCCTTGTAGGAGATGGTTGTGATGTTATGGAGGGAATTGTGCATGGCTTTGGGGACAGTGGTGCAGATGCAGCCCAGGTCTGTGAGGGAGAGGTTGAGCAGGAAGAAGCCCATGGGGGTGTGCAGGTGGTGGTCGCAGGCTACGGCGCTGAGGATGAGGCCGTTGGCCAGGAGGGCAGCCAGGGAGATGCCCAGGAAGAGCCAGAAGTGCAGGAGCTGCAGCTCCCGCCTGTCTGTGAATGCCAGGAGGAGGAACTGGACCATGGAGCTGCTGTTGGACATTTGCTCCGTCCCCAGCGTATTTTGATCTGTTTAGGAGGAAAAGTCACTGCTGAGTTAGACCAGGCTTCTGCAGCCAAACATTACCCGTCTCACAGCCACCCCACTCTCAGGCTCTCTCTCCTCACTCAGACCTCCCTGCAGCTCCCTCCCCTGAACTCTGGCTTTTGCTGGCTGAGGGGACCATTGGAAGCAGGAACTCTGTGATGGGCACCCAAGGACTCCTTCTTGCTCTCCTGGGAGAGGGAACTTGGGATGCAGGGTGATCTCAAATTAAATATACTTGTGATACATCAAAGAGCTTCTCAGCTTTGCTGTTTGCAGTTTGCCCAAAGGAGGAAATGAGCTGGGGGAATTCTTTGTATTTGTTCACCCAGTTGCACCTGCCACAGTTAGGAGTGGTTGAGGATGTTTGAAATCCCTGACATTTATGTTGCACTGCAGGTCAAGTCTTGCGGGTTCTGAGGGGCACAGGGACGGTCCCTCAGTGCAGAGAGAAGAGCTGCTCTGCCCATCAGTCCTGTGCTCAGCTGCCCTGTGCTGGCAGCTTGGAGCTGGAGGAACATTACATTCAACTCTTCCCCTACAGAGAAACTGCACAGAGATCCAGGAATCCATGTCCAAAGAACAGATTGACACACTCCTCACCTTTTCATCTCTCCCCCTCCAGAGTGAGACACAAAATGCTCCTTGCAGCTGCCCAGAGCATTTCCATGGATTTAGCACTGAGGAGTTTTCTCCATGGGGATCCTGTGCAGCACAGAGATCCTATGGCAGAGCTGTGCCCTTCTGGAGGGCACCTGCAGCCCTGCAGGACACCCAGGCAAACAGCTGAATACCCTGAAGGTGCCTGGAGGGCACTTGGGCACTTGGCTCCCACAGACACATCCCCACAGCAGCACCCAAAGGGTTTGTGTCTGGACAGGAATCTGCCCCCCCCAAACCCCACACTGGCTCAGAAAACCCACTGGTGAGAACAAGGAGAGCCCAGGCAGCAGGGGATGGCAGTGAAATGCCACAATGGTGCTGCCAAGGGAGGAGGGACACACAGAGAGACAGCTGGAAATCAGGGCCTTGTCCTTGCCTGGGCTCTGGCTGCTGCAGGGCAATGCACAGCCCAGCCCCCGTGGGCCTGAGGGCACAGGCTCTGCTTGGGCTGGGAAAGGAGCCCAGGGAGGAGCTGCTCAGGGAAGGGGTCTGTGGCACAGGGACAGCAGGGAGGGGCCCACATCCCCCTGCCCAGCACTTGTGGCAGCAGCTGCCTCTCCCTGCCTGCCTGTCTCTGGGTGAGGAGCTGTTCCTGCCAGCAGCCCCTCCCTGTGCCCAGCTCAGCTCCCTGCCAGTGCTGCCAGAGCCATCCCCAGCCCAGTGCCCAGGGGCAGCTCTGCCTGGGCAGGGGCTGCAGAGCAGATCCCAGACAGCCTGCGGTGGCTGGGAAGGGGGAGGTGTTCTGGGGGGATGTGCTTCCTGAGAAGGGCCCCTGGAAATGGCAGGAGGTGGAGCTGAAGCTGTGAGGAGCCCTGACCCTGCAGCTCAAGGGCCCTGCCCGGCCCTGCCCAGCCCTGCCCTGCCATGAGGGGTCACTCCTTCCTCCCACACCTTCTCCCTGCAGGGCTGTGGCAGCTCCTTGGCCGGGCTGAGAGCTGCCCCTGGCAGGCAGCAGAGTCCCTGCCCCAGCACACAGAGCCCTGGGGGCAGGACCCTGCTCTGCACCACAGCCCTGGGCACCCCTGGCTGCACCCCCACCTTCCCAGCCCACAGCCAGCCCTGGCACAGGGAACCTTCTTGCCCTGGGCCTCTGAGGGGGCAGCAGCAAGTCCTGCTCTGCAGCAGCTGCTCCTGCTGCACCCCAGCAAATCCAGCAGAGCCATCCTGACAGCTCCTGCCACTGCTGGCATTTGGCAGCTGGGAGAGGCACTTGCAGGAACTCCCCTGCACTGCTCTGCAGCCAGAGCCTGAGCGTGGCAAAGGGCTGGCAAGGTTCCTGCCCTGAGCAGCTCTGCCCTGTCCTCCCATCCCAGGATCCCTTCAACCTCCTGCTCCCTTCTCTCTGCCCTTGCTGCCTGCAGCTCCTGCCCTGCTCTGCCATATGGCCACTTCCTCTGCACTGCAGCAACTGGGAGAGTCCTGCTGAAAGATTCCAAAAGCTGTGGGATGTGCCAGCTTTAGGAGATGCCTCAGCAAGGGAAGTTGAACTTTCCTACAGCCAGAGAATTCTTCCTTCAAATCCTGGGAAGGTTTCTCACGTAGTGAGAGCTCAGTCACCTCCCAGCCCAGGCTGCCTCTCATCTCTCTGCCTTCTCTCCTGTGCCCTGGGTGCTGCAGGCAGTGCCCTCAGCCCTGCTGGGCTGTGCAGAGGAGCTGCTCACCAGCAGAGCTGTCTCTTTGAAGCTCTTCTTGCTTGCCAGGAGCTCCCTGTGTGCCAGGAGCCCGGCCCAGCTCAGCAGCACAGCAACAGCCCCAGGCATTTCATGACCCTTGGGGAGGGTGTGTGATTTGATGTTGTTTACATGAGACTCAGTCCCTGAGAGGAAGTTCAAACAACTTTTCAAGTCAAAGTGAGATGGAAATACTAAAGTTTTTCGTAGTGCTAATGAGTCTCACTGAGGGACACAACTGAGAACGTGTCCCCAGGTTCCAATTAGAGCAGAAATCTGCAGACAGTGATGACAAGGATGGACAAGCAAGGGAAAGGTGGCTCTGATGCTGAATAAACTTTGACTTGTTTCCTTAATCCAACGGGCCAAGCCCTGACCCCCAGCCCCTGGGAAGGCAGATCCTGTCCCTGCCTCATTCCTCAGGGCTCTTCCTGGGGCACTGGGATGTGGGATGTGCAATGCCAAGGGCAGGAGCATGGGGTGGTACCTGCCAGGCTGCTGAGCAGGGACAAGGAGGCCATGAGGCCCCAGGGCTGCAAGGGCCACTTGTCTCCTCCTGGCATCAGGGCCACAGACAGCAGCCATGGCCAAAGGCCTGCAGAAGGTGGCTCTGTCAGGGCCTTTCAGCTTCTCCCCATCCCTCTCTCCTCTCCAGCCCAGGCTGTCCTACGGTGTCCATGCCCTGCCCCTTTCCCTGCAGGCTGTCGTCATCCCCCCGGCTGCCCCACCTGGCTGGCACCTTCCTGCACTGACATCTCTGCGTCCTCCCTGGCTCTTCCTGCACACACAAAGCCTTGGGCTCATCCAGACTCCTTCTTTGTGACATATTGCACCACAACGCTGACCTTGGAGGGAAACTTCTTACTTCTTGTCACCAGTCTAGGCCACCCCAGCTGCCCTTGGTGGCACTAGTTCTTTCTTAGGCTGTTTTCTGCCACAAAGAAAAGCTCCACCAGCTCTGACACCCCCCTTCCAGACCTCTCAGGCTACTCCTCTACTGTCCTCAATCTTCACACCACTGACCCCTGAGTCCTCAGCCTCTATATAGAGGTCATGTGCTTGAGGCCCCAAACTCCTTCCTGGGAGATCTCTGGGACCTCTTCAAAGTTTTGGAAGATGACAATAGAGTGCTCTTATCCCAGGAAACACAGAGGGACACTTTTTTCCAAGGGTTGTCTCGGCAGAATGAGGCACAATATCTTTAAACTTTCTGGGACAAGGGAGCTCTGAGCTCTGGGTACAGAGGGAGCTCCAAGTGCCAACCACTGGAGTGGGAGCTACAAATCATCAGGTCTTGTGTTCTTTGGAGGACCAGACACTGGTGAGAGTGGTGTGTGTGTACACATGTAAGGACTTGAAGGGCACAATGAACTGTCTCAAAACACTGTCAAAGAAGGAAAATCCCATAAGATTCCACAAGACATAAGCACTGGTGGCAAACAGGAAGGCATTTAATTCCAAGGCCTAAATGGAGGTGTAGCTTTGGAAGAAGTGCCCAGGACAGAATTGCACTGTGCAGACTGTGGGAAAGAGCAGACAGCCCCAACAGGAAGCCAGGGCTGGTAAGGCAGGTCTGGGGAACCCATCCAGGCAAAGATTCCCACCTGCAGACTGAAAGCACACCGGGCAAAACTCCCACCGTGGCAAGCTGTGGGAAAGGAAGCAAGTCCTTGTACATGTGCCAGCCCAAGCTGTGGGAACAGCATGTTGCCTGCTCAGTCGGTGCTAAGAAAAAATCCAGGAGCCGTTAATTAGGGTGAGATAAGGAAAGGGTTTAATCGTGCCAAGGCAATTGATGGTATACAACACACCCAGGCTGTGCCTGAGATGTTACATTTATAACCATATCTGTCCAATCCCAAGTGTGTCCACCCCATAACTTTTGGCCTGGTCCACCCCTGGCCCACCCTCTGAATTGGGTCTGGGGTGCATTTTGGGACCCTCTCTTCATCATCCTTCATCATCTTCAGGGTACAGAGAGCAGAGTCACCCAGTTCTTTGACTCTGTCCTGCAGTTTAGGCCAAGATACAAGCGTTCCCCAAACAGAACAGGCCTTGCCTTGACAAGAGACAAAACATCTTCTACTGGATACGGGGATAGGGCTGATATGGGGAGTATGGAATGGGGTAAGAGGATTAAGGAATGTAAACTAAGGGGTGCTATGGAGAAGAGGGAGAAAGGGTGCTTCTAAAATCTACTTCTATTACCTATAAAACTTATAAGGTAGAAAAATAGGAAAACCATTAGGGGCTTAAGGCATCAACGTGGTGAGGTGAGCTTTTGTCCCAGCAATGGCAGTGCACAGGAGAGAGACCTTTGCTTGGAGCCGAAGGGCTGAGAGAGGTGAGAGGAAACCCCCCTTGTGTGGAACGGAAAGAAATCCAGCTCCAACTTCAGCTCGGACTGCTGCATGGAAGAAGAGAGACTGCTGCCCTGAGAGTGGAAAGGATCTTTCCTTTTTCCCTTCTGGACTTTTCTTGGAGGGAGAAGAGATTGGATCCATTGTAAATCCTGGTTGATCACAGGAGAGAGAGTTAGGATTGTGTCTAGAATGTATTCGAATATTTCTTTGTGTCCTAATTGTAATAGAATTCCCTTCCCCCCATCTTGAGTCTTGTCTTGTGTCTGGAAAAGCCCTCTCCCACTGGGGTGAGTTGTGGGAGGGGGCTTGGACTAAAGAATTGGATTTTTAGGGGTCTCAAGCCACCCCAGGGGGCTATTCCAGAACGGAGAGGATAGGTCGGAATGGGTAGGATAACAAACTGGCCCAAAGCACATGGGTTGGTCTGCACTGTGCTGGTGTGGGGGGTTGGTTCTTTGGTTGCCAGGGCTATTCCAGAATGGAGACGATAGTCCGTGACATCACAAAGGGGCCCATGGCACACAGGTGGGGCTTCACTTTGGGGTTGTAGGACGTTGGTTCTTTGGTTGCCAAGGCCCATTCCGGAATGGAGAGGATAGGCCGTGACATCACCAAGGGGTCCATGACACATGGGTGGGGCTGCATTTCAGGGTCATGAGGCATTGGCTCTTTGGTTGCCAGGGGCTATTCCGGAATGGAGAGGATAGGCCGTGACATCCCAAAGGCGCCCATGGAACACGGGTGGGGCGGCACTGTGGGGTGTGAGGTGTTGGTTCTTTGGTCCCCAGGGGCTATTGCGGACTGGAGAGGATAGGCTGTGACATCCCAAAGGAGCCTTTGGCACACGGATGGGGTTGAACTGTCCCATGATGGGGGCTTGGTTCTTTGGTTTCCGGGGGTGTGGTGGGGAAAAAAGGTGTTTTTTCCCCCTGGAGTTGAAAAAATGGGAACTCCCGAGGGGGTGGTGTCTCTGCTGATGTTGACCCAATCAGTGCCCCTGCAAAATTCAAACCTATCACAGCAGAGCGGAAAAGAAGGGGGATGAGGGAGTTGGAGAAGAAGTGGCCATGTTCTGAGAGCACGAGGGGAGAAGGGGCAGGAGCCCCGCTGGGGACCACGCCCCCTCAGCCCCCCGGCTGGGGTCCTAGAAACTCAGAAACAGTGTTCAACTGGACCCAGGTCTGGGACTGAAAAAGCTGGGAGTTCTTCTCCACTGGGAGTGGGCAGCAGAAGACGGAAAGGTGGCAGCAGTGAAGCCAGGTAAAACCTGGAATGCGAATTTAGTAGAGCAATACAGGAATTAGAGAATTAAATACAAAATGCAGGCTTTAAGGAAAAGCATAAAAAACTTTACTAAGACACAGCGGAGATAATAAATTGCCTAGAATAGAGGACGCTCTGACATGAAAGAACATGAAGCATGGACAGAAAGAACTAAAAATGCTAGCATACACAAAAAAGAACATATAGAAGACAAACAAAGGGAGATAATAAAAGGGACGAGCCAAGAAATCAGGTACTCTTGCCAGACACTGGAAATCCCTGCCAAATGCACAAGGAAACTATCCAAATTAGGGAAGGATCAAAAGTTTATGAAGATGATGATGGAAGGACACTGAGTTCATGAAGAACAGGAACGACCCCTGAAATTCTCCCCAAATTGGAGACCACACCACTAACTCCGCCTCAACTCTGCCTGTTATGAATATTAAAAGTCGATGTTGCAATATAATGAATATTCATAATGTGTGACGCAATTGCTTGACAAAAAGCGTATAAAAGGCTCAATTGTAAGTTACTCGAGCGGAGTAGTTTGTCCAGGGCGACCTGGGCTGCTCCCCGGCCGTAAATAAATAAATACCTCCTGCTTATAGACTGAAAATTCGTCTCTGAGCAGTTTCTCCGCGCCTTCTTTGGGGCACAAATTGGCATCAACTGCTCGTGTGTGAACAGTTCGAAAGGTTTAGTTAAATCTGGTAAATCCTAGTGCTGGAGCTGACATCAAGGACTGTTTCAGTTGTTTAAACACATCTCTGGTCTCCTCTGTCCACGTTACAACTCCCTCTTTGGCCGTTTTCAGGGCCAAACTGTTGGACTGTTCTTAAAGCCTTGTGGAAGGACTCTCCGGGTTAGTTGTGTTTTCCTCCCTGTCTCAGGATTTTCCCACTCAAAAGGCAGAAATCTCTTGGCTGTCTTTGTGTACAGGAATGCAGAAAAAGGCATCTTTAGATCAAGTACAGTGAACCATCCTAAATCCTCTGTCAATGTGGTTAACAGTGTATAGGGTAGATGTCCTCAGTTATTTTATTGATGGCCCTAAGATCTTGGACCAGCCAATAGCTTTTGCCATCAGCCTTTTTCACCGGTAGGATGAGGGTATTAAATCTGGATTCACATTCCACCAGTAAACCAAATTTAAGAAACCTTTCAATTATAGGTGCTAAGCCTTTTCAGCTTTCTAGTTTCAAAGGATATTGGTTTTGCCTTACCGGGACTGCTCCTGGCCTGAGTGTGATGCTTACTGGTTCAGCTGGTTTTGACTTCTCAGGGTACTCACTGGCCCAGACTAAAGGTATGACAGCATTTTCAACTTCTGCAGGGATCTCTCCATGACTTTCCTGTATAAAGAAAGCAGCTGCCTCGATATATTTAGTGTCTGGAATTATAACTTTTTTTTCTCCCCCCCTGCAGAATTTAATTTCAGCTTCTAATTTTTTTCTTTATGTCATCTGTGGACTGTCCCACAAATAAATACACCAGGTTTTTCTTTCCCAGATCTGACTCTATGTCCATGTCAGTATATTTCCTGATGACATTCTTCAACCCGTTCAGAAAATCTGTGGGTGATTCATTTGTATCTTGTCTAACCTCGTACATTTTGGACCAGTTTATCGCCTTCGGAACCCCACGCCGGAATCCATAAATTACCCAGTCTTGATAACGTTTCAGTGCTTCCAGATTTGCTGGTACATTGGGATCCCATTTGGGATCGTTGGGGGGGAAGATGTCCTTAATATCTTCCCCTGGAAACTGCCCAGAGGTTTTTAGCATCTCAATTGCAGTTCGGTTCGAGCAGCTCTTTTTACCATCTCCTTCTCTGTTGGATCTAATAAAGTGTCCATCATAACTTCCAGGTCATACCAGTCAGGGTTCTGAGTTTTGATTGCTCTCTGGACATAGTTTGCTACTCTCTCTGGGTTATCTCTATATGTCCCTACAGAATCCTTCCATTGCTGTAACTCCACCAGTGAGAAAGGAACTTAAATGAAACTTTAAATAAAATTTGTGGGACAGGAGCGGCCTGAACTCGATCTTTCTTCTTCCCTTTTCCTAAAGCCATTTCTGATTTTTCTGTCTCTTTTGAGCCTTCATTTTTCTTATCTCCCCCTCCCAATCCAGGGCATGTTAACAGAAACATAAACAACTCTGCAAACTGGATTTCTTCCCATTTCTGTTCTACATTGAAAAGCAAAATAAATTGCAACACTGTGTCTAGTTCAAATGGTCCAAATTCCAGCCAAATCACTCCTCTCATTTGTCCAAACAGAGGCCAAGCACCTACAGACAGCCTACAAAGTTCTTCCTTTTTTAAAGTTGTCTCAGAACCAGTCAAAGTTTTCCAGTGTTTCAAAACCAAACTCAGGGGGAGATTCCTTAGGAATCTTAAACTTTGAATCCACACAACCCATGATTGCAAAACACAAACAAAACACACACTAGGATTTGAACTCGTTACCTTAAGATTACAAAAGTGTTACTGTAACCTCTCAAATACCAGGCCTGCCTGGACAAGAGACTAAACATTTCTACTGAATTCAAGGGTAGAATTGATATGGGGAGCATGGAATGGGGTAAGAGGGTTGAGGAATGTGTAAAGTACTTGTGCTAAAGGGTGAGGAATATAATATAGCTACTTCTAAAATCTACTTCTAATTACATATAAAGCTTATCAAAATTAGAAAAAAAAAAAAAAAAGTAAAAGGGTCTTAAGGCATCAGATTATGCCAACACATTCAGTTTAGAGGAATTACAGAGCTGTGACTGAAACACTTTTGTCCCCTAAGTTTTAATGATGGCAAATCAGATCTACTGATAGAAATGAATTTATTTAGGGTTACAAATGATCACACAAAAGATCTTCATCAGAATTATTTACTGCACAATACAAACACTAAAACTACCAGCAGTACAGGATAAGATAGGACAGTGCTCTACACTAAAGCAATTGTTGAAGCAATTCTATTCAAGCTGGCACAAAAGCAAGAATTCTTAATAAGAGATGAATGGAACACCCCCAGACCAACGCTCCTGGGGAGATCTCTGCTCTCAACCTCCAGGAGTGACCTTGGGGGGTCCCCAGCCAAGGCAGGAATCTCCACACACCCCCCAAGAAGGGTTCTGTTGGAAGAAGCTGCCCCTGGGAAAGGGGACTGGCCCTTCGTGGTCGAAAGGGATGGACGGACAGTCACTGGACTCCAGGGGTTGCCTCACCATCAAGGGCTTCATTTGGGGTGGAAGCAGCGGCCGAAGCTCTTCCTGCAGTCGGGGCATTCAAAGGCCTTCTCTTAGTGGTGGGTCCGTACGTGGTAGGTCAAGCTAGACCTGTCGGTGAAGCTCTTCCCACACTCCCCACACTTGTAGGGCCTCTCCCCAGTGTGGATGCGCCGGTGGGTGACGAGGGTGGAGTTCTGCTTGAAGCCCTTCCCGCAGTCGGTGCAGCGGAAGGGCCTCTCATCCGTGTGCGTCCGCTGGTGCAGGAGGAGATTGGAGCTGGTCCGAAACCTTCCCACACTCCCCACACGTGTAGGGCCTCTCCCCAGTGTGGATGTGTTGGTGGGTGTGGAGGTGGGAGCTCTCCCTGAAGTTCTTCCCACATTCCCAACACGTGTAGGGCCGTTCCCCAGTGTGGATATGCTGGTGTTGGATCAGGTGGGAGTTCGTCCTAAAGCTCTTCCCACAATCCCGACACGTATATGGCCATTCACCAGTGTGGATGCGCTGGTGGGTGAGGAGATCAGAGCTGTCCCTGAGGCTCTTCCCACATTTCCCACATGGGTAGGGCCGTTCCCCAGTGTGGATATGCTGGTGTCGGATCAGAGTGGAGTTGGCCCTGAAGCTCTTCCCACATTCCCCACACGTGTATGGACGTTCCCCCGTGTGGATGTGCTGGTGTCGGAGCAGGTTGGGGCTCTTCCTGAAGCTCTTCCCACATTCCAAGCACCTGAAGGGCTTCTCCCTGCTGGGAGGCTGCTCAGGGACCACCAGCTCAGAGCTCCGCCTCAAGCTCCGGCCGCCTTCCCGGCACAGGCTGGGTCTTTCCTCCTCACAGCACCCTGGGCTGGCTTTGGAGCCCCTCCTGTGGGTGGATCTCCGGCCCTTTTCCTCCCCGCTGCCTTCCTGCGCCGTGGAGCCCTTCAAAACGGCCTCTCCCACCAGGCTCTGCTGGGGGGATTTGTCCTCCGGGCTCTCCGTCCTCAGCTCGGGGCCTGGGGCAGGAAGCAAGAAGGACAGGGAGGGGATTTGCCTCCGGCCCACAGGGAAGGCCAAGGACATCCCCCCAACTCCGGCCCCGGCAGGACGGCGGCGGCAGCGGGGTTGTCCTGCAGCCGGGGGCCATGCTCGGCTGCCAGAGCCAGCACAACACCCGCCCAAAGGGCCACTGACTTCCTCCTCACCTGCCTGGGGGGCCCAAGGCATCTTCCTCTTCCTCGCAGCCTCCTCCTCCATCTGCCCAAGCTTTGGGAAGGACAAATCCTGATGGGGGGAAAAACAAGGGTAACCTGTGACCATAAAAACCTCCAAAACACCAAAAATCAGCCCAGAAAAACCCAAACCACCCAGATTCAGGAAAAAATTTCTCAGAAATAGAAAGAAGACACCCACCCTCCCGAAGTGCAAATATTTGAGATTCAACTAAAAAATATTCCAAAATATGAAGATTAGCCCAAAAAATCTATCCCAGAAGTTCTCCCTCTCTGGTCTCTCCCCTCTGGAGTTCAGAGGATCTCCCCTGTCTGGGATGCTGGGGGTCCCAGTTAGGGATGCTGGGAGTGTTGGGGACCCCAAGGGTCCCTTCTCCTCTGACTCTTGCCTTTGAGGTGCTGCGTTCCCAGACATTCCCCCTCTCTAGATTCTCCACATCATTGTCCCAGGGATCCCAGGGGTCCCCACCGTCCAGGATTCCCCTTCTCTGCACCCCCCATTTCAGGCTCCCAGGGGTCCTGGGGCTCCTCCCTCTCCGTGCTCCCCCCTCCAGGCTGCCATGGGGTTCCACCAGCTCTGGCATCGCCCCACTCTGCCCCCCACACTCAGCAGCTTCCGGGCTCCACACCCACCCCCGGCACTCCCGGGGGCCCCAAAACCGCTGTGTCCCCCCCGCCGCCACCGGGCTGACAATGGAGCCGGCGGGGCCTGACCCAGCAACACCAACCCCCACCGCGGGGGGGGACCCGCATCTCCCCACCCACTGCCGGGGCTCTGCCCCCAACCCAGCCCGGCACCCCCAAAAAACACCTCCCACTCACCCCCAACAGCCCCCAAGGGCAGAGGAGGAACAGGAACAGCAGGAGAACAATCACCCCCCCACCCTATGGGTGCCCGGGAAGGGGGAACTCATCCCAAATATCCTGGGGGAGCGTGCAGGGGTCAGGACATACTCGGGCTGCCAGCACAGATTTCCCTGCAAAGTCTGCAGTGAGTCAAGATCTGGAGAGGAGATTGTGCCCCATGCATGGGATTGCAGAGGGTCCCTCAGGTCCCCAGCATCAATCAGCAACCAGGAATACACACAAAAGGCCCCCCCCGAAAGATTTCTGGGGGAGTGTCCTGTAGGGAGGGGACAGTGTCACCCCACCAGGGCAGGGCTGGCAAGTGGGAGGCTGCTCCAGGGCTCTGCAAGAGGCCTCGTGCTCTGCTCGGCCCCAGCACTGGCTGCTACCAACACCCCCGGCTGCCCCCGGCCCTGGGCAGCTCTGCTGCCACAGGCTGTGCCCTCACCGTGGCCCTGCAATGGCCCTGCCTGTCCCTCGCCCGTGGCCCTGTCCCTTGGCTCTCTCCCTGCCAGCTGAGTGTGGGGCACACGGGCTGGGGGTCCCTCCCAAGCTCCCCGGGCAGCCGGCGTTGGCTGGGGGGATGTGAGGGCTGGGCCTGCTCAGCACAGCCCCGGCCTCGTGCCCAGCACCTCTTTCCTGCCCCACACAAGAGCTTCACGGCCCCCCCAGGGCTCCCCTGCTGCTGCCTCTGCTCCTGGCCCTGCCTTTGCTGCTCCCTTGGCTGGGCCAGCGGCTGCAGGGGGGGGATGGCAGC
>NW_020925241.1:0-801 GCF_003984885.1 Neopelma chrysocephalum
TACATTTATGTTTGTTACAAATTTTTCTCAGGTGTTTGACAGGGAATATACCCAATGAGCTGGGCCAGGAAAAAAAGGGGGAGATGACTCAGCAATCTGGTCCAAACATGAAAACCTATTCCAGTTGGATTTCAGGAAAATCAATAAAAAGCTGTGGTGGAGGCGCCCCAAGGGAGTCCTACAAATGGTGGAACAGACTTAATGGGGAGAGATCGGAGGAAGAGGAAGACAACATCTCAGAGTGCACCTACGCTGTCATGCACAAGATATGATCATCATAACCGCGAGAGTGTTTGTTTCCAGTGTTTTACTTAGTTATACAATTGTTCTCTTGTTGACATAATATGTTTTCTTATGAGAATGTGTGATTCCCTTCTCTGTGCCCCTGTTACCCTTTCTCCTGTTGGTTCTATGTAAACCCTTTCCTTATTTGTCCAGCCCTGCTGCAGCAGTCCTCCCTAGAGATAGTTTCTCATTTGTTCATGTTTAGATAAGTTCTGCCCCTTGTTACCCGGATTGGCCACTCCTTGGATACTTCTCCCAGTCTCCACCCTTTCTTCTAGAAGGGTCCCTGCTCTCCCTTTATAAGCCAGCGTCCATGTTCAATAAACGGCCATTTTGTGTCACCCTGTGACTTGCAGGCAGAGTGGTCCTTGTGGGTCTTGCTCAAGGGGGGTTACAGCTCTCCCCCCGTCAAAGCTGCACTGTTTAGACTGACATGCAGCGTGCAGGGAACAGTGTGGGATTGTTGTGCGCTCGTGTACAACCAGCTGTGGGCAGGGAAGGGCCCTGCACTGGCCC
>NW_020925242.1:0-219 GCF_003984885.1 Neopelma chrysocephalum
CCAACAACCCCCTTTTTCCCCCTTCGAGGAGCTCTGGATTTCTTTACTTCCCAGCCTGTTGTGCTGGATCCCTGTCCTGGCGCTGGGAGAGGAGGGAGTTACGGGCTGGGATCGCTCCGGCTCCGGCCTCGCGTCACTTGTGGTGTCACTGGTACCCCTGTGGTGTCACTGGTACCCCCCTGGTGTCACTGGTACCCCCGTGGTGTCACTGGTACCCCC
>NW_020925242.1:229-418 GCF_003984885.1 Neopelma chrysocephalum
ACTGAGCCAAACTGAGCCCAGACTGAGCCAGACTGAGCCAAGTGGTCAAACTGAGCCAAACTGAGCCAAACTGAGCTGAACAGTCAAACTGAGCCCAAACTGAGCCAGACTGAGCCAAACTGAGGCAGACTGAGCCAAACTGAGCCAGACTGAGCCAAGTGGTCAAACTGAGCCCAAACTGAGCCCAAA
>NW_020925242.1:428-2364 GCF_003984885.1 Neopelma chrysocephalum
AGCCAGACTGAGCCAAGTGGTCAAACTGAGCCCAAACTGAGCCCAAACTGAGCTGAACAGTCAAACTGAGCCCAAACTGAGCCAAACTGAGCTGAACAGTCAAACTGAGCCCAAACTGAGCTGAACAGCCCAGCTGAGCCCAGCTGAGCCAGGCAGTCAAACTGACCCCAGCTGAGCCCAGCTGAGCCAAACTGAGCACAAACTGAGCCAGACTGAGCCCAAACTGAGCCCAAACTGAGCCAGACTGAGCCCAAACTGAGCCAGACTGAGCCCAAACTGAGCCAAACTGAGCCCAACTGAGCCAAACAGTCAAACTGAGCCAAACTTAGCTGAACAGTCAAACTGAGCCAGACTGAGCCAAACTGAGCCAGACTGAGTTAGACTGAGCCAAACTGAGCTGAACAGCCTAACTGAGACCAAGTGAGCCAAACTGAGCCAAACTGAGCTGAATGGTCCAACTGAGCCCAACTGAGCCAAACAGTCAAACTGGGACAGACTGTGCTGAACAGTCAAACTGAGCCAGACTGAGCCCAGCTGAGCCAAATGGTCAAACTGAGCCCAAACTGAGCCTAACTGAGCCAAACTGCCAAAATGAGTCAAATTGAGCCCAAACTGAGCCCAGTTGAGCTGAACAGTCAAACTGAGCCCAGCTGTGCCAAACTGAACCCAACTGAGCCAAACAGCCAGACTGAGCCAAACAGCCAAACTGAGCCCAAACTGAGCCCAAACTGAGCTAAACATCCCAACTGAGCCAAACTGCCAAACTGAGCCAGACTGAGCCGACCAGCCAAACTGAGCCCAAACTGAGCTCAGAGCCCAACTGAGCCCAACTGAGCCAAACAGTTAAACTGAGTCCAAACTGCCCGAGCCCACCTGAGCCCAAACTGAGCTAAACGTCCCAACTGAGCCAGAGTGCAAACTGAGCCCAGCTGAGCCCAACTGAGACGAACTGAGCCAAACTGAGCCCAAACTGAGCCTAACTGAGCCGAACTGAGCCCAAACTGAGCTAAATATCCCAACTGAGCCAAACAGAGTGCAAACTGAGCCCAACTGAGCCCAACTGAGCCGAAACTGAGCCTAACTGAGCCCAAACTGAGCCCAACTGAACCTAACTGAGCCCAAACTGAACCCAAGCCCAAACTGAGCTAAACATCCCAACTGAGCCAGAGTCCAAACTGAGCCCAACTGAGCCCAACTGAGCCCAAACTGAGCCCAGCTGAGCCAAACAGCCAAACTGAGCCAAACTGAGCTCAAACTGAGCCCAAACTGAGCCAAACAGCCAAACTGAGCCCAAACTGAGCCCAACTGAGCCCAAACTGCCCAACTGAGCCCAACAGCCAAACTGAGCCCAAACTGAGCCTAACTGAGCCGAAACTGAACCCAACTGAGCCCAAACAGCCAAACTGAGCCAAACTGAGCCTACCTGAGCCCAAACTGAGCCCATCCCGAGCCGTGCTGTCCCTCCCTCCCCAGCTCTGCCATGGAGATGCTGCGGGTGATGCTGCTGCGGGGCGGCAGTGAGGAGGTGGTGCGGGACGTGGGCGATTCTGGGCTGGGTTAGGGTCACCCTGCTCGCCAGGTAAGGCATTCCTGGCATTCCGGGATTTGGGGATTTACTGCCTGGCGCGGGGGGAGCGGTTTTGGGGAGCCCCTGGGTGAGGGGGTGCTGTGGGGTGGGTGCAGCTGGGGCTGGAGGTTGGTGCCTGGTGTCAGTGGTCCCCCTGGGGAGTCCCCGGTGTCGTCAGTCCCACTGCGGGGTGCCCAATGTCGTCAGTCCTGTTATGGGGTCCCCGGGGTCATGGATCCCATTATGGGGTCCCCAGTGCCATCAGTCCCATTATGGGGTCCTCAGTGCCATCAGTCCCACTGTGGGTGCCCGGTGTCACTGATCCCATTATGGGGTCCCCAGTGCCATCAGTCCCACTGTGGGGTGCCC
>NW_020925242.1:2374-3059 GCF_003984885.1 Neopelma chrysocephalum
TCCCATTATGGGGTCCCCAGTGCCATCAGTCCCACTGTGGGGTGCCCAGTGCCCCTGGTCCCATTCCGGGGTCCCCGATGTCACCAGTCCGTCTGTGTGCCACCCATTCCCCTGCTGTGCCCTCACATGGCTCGGTGCCATCCCCAGCTGTGTCCCTTTCCCCGTACTCCCCTCATGTCCCAGAGCCCTGTTCCCTTCTCCCCACAACGTGTCGGGCACCAAAAAGATGGAAAAGTTCCCCCTTGTGCTGCCGCTGCCATGTCCGGGTGGTTCCCTGAGTATCCCAGCCCATCATTCCCAGAGGATGCCAGGCTGGCAGCTGCCCATGTTCCCTGTGGTGCCCACGGTGCCATTTTTTGGGGGGGGGAAGGGGGGTGACAGGACCCCCATCCCGGTTCATCCGGGGCCTCCCCGGTCCCTCCCAGCGCCCGGAATAGCTCTTGGATCCTGCGGAGCCGACGGGCGGTTTGGGATTTTCCAGCGTTTACAAAAACACTTTATTATTAAACCTCCCAGATGCTCCACAAAGTGTCTCATCCAAAACAAAACCCTTCCCTGCGGCTGCTCCAAGGGCATCCAGGGCGCTCCGAGCCCTGCCCTGGTGGAGGAGGGGACAGTGCCAGGCCAGTGCCACCACCTTTGCCATGCTGGGACAGTGCCAGCCCAGTGCCACTGGTGTTGCCAT
>NW_020925242.1:3069-3719 GCF_003984885.1 Neopelma chrysocephalum
GGAGGGGACAGTGCCAGCCCAGTGCCACTGGTGTTGCCATGCTGGGATTGTCCTTTCCTGGTGGCAGGAGGAGACAAGGCCAGACCAGTGCCACCACCTTTCCCATGCTGGGGTTGTCCTTCCCTGGTGGCAGGAGGGGACAGTGCCAGACCAGTGCTACTGGTGTTGCCATACTGGGGTTGTCCTACCCTGGTGGCAGGAGGGGACAGTGCCAGGCTGGTGCCACTGGTGTTCCCATACTGGGACTGTCCTGCCCAGCATCCCCCGGGCACGGGGGGTTCTCCATGTCCCCCGTGCCCCCCCTGGGCTGGCGGTGCCACCCTGGGGGCGGGTGCCAGGAGCCGTTTCGTTCCCCGGGCAGGGCCATGTGTCGCCACGCGGGGCCGCGGCTGCCCCTGGTCGTCAAGAGCCTCATCCCGGCCCTGGGCAGCGCCTTCGACAGCCAGAGGGTCACCAGCACCGCCTTCCTCGCCGAGGTGAGAGCGCCGGGGGTGGGTCACCCCGGGCCGTCCGTCCCCCCGGATCCATCCTGGATAAATCCCGGATCCCTTCCCGTCCCGTCCATCCCCCCGGATCCACCCCGGATCCCTTCCCATCCCGTCCATCCCCCCGGATCCATCCCGGATAAATCCCGGATCCCTTCCCATCCC
>NW_020925242.1:3819-4517 GCF_003984885.1 Neopelma chrysocephalum
ATCCCGGATCCCTTCCCATCCCGTCCATCCCCCCAGATCCATCCCGGATAAATCCCGGATCCCTTCCCGTCCCGTCCATCCCCCCAGATAAATCCCGGATCCCTTCCCGTCCCGTCCATCCCCCGGATCCATCTCGGATCCCTTCCCGTCCCGTCCATTCACCCGGATCCATCTCGGATCCCGTCCCGTCCATTCCCCCGGATCCCTTCCCGTCCCGTCCATTCCCCCGGATCCATCCCGGATCCCTTCCCGCTGCTCCTCCGGACCCCCCGCTCCGGCTCCGAGCGCGTCCCGTCCCGCCCGCCCCATCCCCGCTCCGTGCCTGACGTAGCGCCCCAGGAATGGGATGACTCAAGTCCTTTTTTTCCTCCGGCTCCCGCATCCAGGAGAGCGAAACCCAACTCCCGGCTCAGCCCGGAGCAGCTCCGGTTACAGAAAAGCGGTGCCAGCGCTGCCGGGCTCCAGGAGCCGCCGCTGGAATTCCCAGCTGCTTCCAGCAGCCCCTTCCCGGGCTCCCGGCCCGGCTGGAGCACGGCCTGGAATCCGCCGAGGCTCTTGGAGCGCGGCTGGATCCGGGAGGGGAGAAAAGAGCGGCTGTGCCTGGGCTGGAGCCCGAGGGGAGGAGGAAAAAGGGTTTGGAGAGGATCCCGAGATCCACAGGGATGAGGGGACAGAGCTCAGGGAATGTTTGATCCACA
>NW_020925242.1:4527-6791 GCF_003984885.1 Neopelma chrysocephalum
CAGGGAATGTTTGATCCACAGGGATGAGGGGACAGAGCTCAGGGAATCTTTGATCCACAGGGATGAGGGGACAGAGCTCCGGGAATGTTTGATCCACAGGGATGAGGGGACAGAGCTCAGAGAATCTTTGATCCACAGGGATGAGGGGACAAAAATCAGGGAATGTTTGATCCACAGGGATGAGGGCACAGAGCTCAGGGAATGTTTGATCCACAGGGATGAGGGGACAGAGCTCAGGGAATGTTTGATCCACAGGGATGAGGGGACAGAGCTCAGGGAATGTTTGATCCACAGGGATGAGGGCACAGAGCTCAGGGAATGTTTGATCCACAGGGATGAGGGCACAGAGCTCAGGGAATGTTTGATCCCCAGGGATGAGGGGACAGAGCTCAGGGAATCTTTGATCCACAGGGATGAGGTTTTGCTCTCCACGGGATTTTCCTGGTTTTTTCCTGGCTGTCAGTGCTCGCCCAGAATTCCCCTTCTTCCCAGCTTGGATTCCCAGAATTCCAAAGCTTTACACATGAGGGATTCCTGCAAATCCAAGCATTGAGTCAAATCACTCATCTTGGGAGTCAAGTCCCTCATTTTGAGAGTCAATTCCCAGATTTTTGAGAGTCAATTCCCACATTTTGAGGGTCAATTCCCACATTTTGAGGGTCAAATTTTGAGAGTCAATTCCCTCATTTTCAGGGTTTCAAATTTTGGGAGTCAATTCCCGGGTTTTGAGAGTCAAATCTCGCATTTTGAGAGTCAGTTCCCACATTTTCAGGGTCAGACTTTGAGGGTCATTTCCCACATTTTGAGAGTCAAATTTTCTGGGTCAAATTCTTCTTTTCCAGGGTCAAATCCCACATTTTGGGAGTCTATTCCCACATTTTGAGAGTCAATTCCCACATTTTGGGAGTCAATTCCTTAATTTTGGGAGTCAATTCCCACATTTCGGGAGTCAAATCCCTCGTTTTCAGGGTCAAAATCCCTCCTTTGGAGAGTCAATTCCCACATTTTCAGAGTCAAATCCCTTGTTTTCAGTGTCTATTCCTTAATTTTCGGGAGTCAAATCCCTCATTTTCAGAGTCAATGCCCACATTTTGGGAGTCAATGCCCCCATTTTGAGAGTCAATTCCCACATTTTCAGAGTCAATTCCCACATTTTGGGAGTCAATTCCCACATTTTGGGAGTCAAATCCCTCATTTTCAGGGTCAAAATCCCTCCTTTGGAGAGTCAATTCCCACATTTTGGGAGTCAAATCCCTCGTTTTCAGTGTCTATTCCTTAATTTTCGGGAGTCAAATCCCTCATTTTAAGAGTCAATTCCCACATTTTCAGAGTCAATTCCCACATTTGGAGAGTCAATTCCCACATTTTGGCAGTCAAATCCCTCATTTTTGGGGTCAAATCCCTCCTTTGGAGAGTGAATTCCCACATTTGGAGAGTCAATTCCCACATTTTCAGGGTCAAATCCCCCCTTTGGAGAGTCAATTCCCACATTTTGGGAGTCAATTCCCACATTTTGAGAGTCAATTCCCACATTTTCAGAGTCAATTCCCACATTTTCCCAGTCAATTCCCACATTTTCCGAGTCAATTCCCACAACACCCTTCCCGGGGTTTCTGAGGCTCCCCATCCTCATTCTCTGGATGATCCTTGTTCTCTGGAGTGAGGGAATGAGGGGATTGGGTCACAAACTGAGTCTCCCGAGGCTTTTCCCGGGAATTACAGTCCCCTGACGGATCCTGAGGGAGATTTTCCTGCTCCAGCTCCTCAACAGCAACGTGGTGAACGACCTGATCCTGCTGGAGCCTGTGATGGACGCGCTGACGGGGAGACAGAAGGATTCCTGCCTCCTGGTCCGGATGCTGGCGCTGAGGGGGCTCGGGAATATCGCCTCTGGATCCCGGGAAAAGGTGGGAATGACTCCCCTGCTCTGAGTTTTGGAGGGAAACTGGGGGGACAGGACAAGGGGGAATGAATTCCTGCTGCCTGAGGGCAGGGTTAGGTGGGATTTTGGGAAGGATTCTTCCCCGGGAGAGGGTGGGGAGGGGCTGGGATGGAATTCCCAGAGGATGCTCGGGAATATCGCCTCTGGATCCCTGGAAAAGGTGGGGGGGACTCCCCTGCCCTGAGCTTTGGAGGGAAACTGGAGGAATGGGACAAGGGGGAATGACCTCCCATTGTCTGATGGGATTTTGGGAAGGATTCTTCCCCGGGAGAGGGTGGGGAGGGACTGGGATGGAATTCCCAGAGGATGCTCGGGAATATCA
>NW_020925243.1:0-35361 GCF_003984885.1 Neopelma chrysocephalum
TAATTTGATAAGCAAATTATCTCTTTTTGTCTTTATTGACTATCACACATCCTGAACCAAAGGACCAAGGCAGGCGATCGCCGAGCCTATAACATAATTCCAGCTTACACAATAATAATGTCTGCCCTCCGTAAAGCACACAAGCGAACAGTGCAATCATCCCGCACCAACACACCACCCTCCACCCAGGCTGCTAGTCTCAGCCCAAATCCCATGCATAGATACCCAAACACACGGGGTTTATCGGGAGGGGAGGGATCTACTCATGAGTTAAGCTACGGGTCAGGCACTGGCAGCCAAGGGAGCACGGGTCACCAGGAGGGAATGGAGCCTGTAATGCGGGATCCCAGCCCATGGGATCAGCACAGGGGACCCCGTTGCAGTGATGAGGGGGGGAACCCAGTCTGTTTGCCACCTCTCGCTGTAGATGAACAGCGACCACGTGCGCTGGCATGGGCGCAGACATCTTGCCTGCCAAACGGACTGGAAGTCGATCCATCTCTTCCAGCCCCAGCACCGCCCTGCTCCAGCCGCAGGCATGGGGGGGAAGGGCCCCTCCCCCACGCCGCTTCCATCATCTGCCACCACCCCCCCACAGGGAACCGGATTTACTGGGGCCACAGGGGGATGAGGAGGAGGGACCAGGAATGGTTCCACTGGGAGGGAGCGAGAGGGCAAACGGGGGAAGGTCAGTTGACAAGTGGGAGCAATGTTGGAATGAGGCATTTCGAGTGGGAGACTTGCAGGATATCCATGCATGCCCAGTCATTTTTTGCCTACGTCAGCCCCCTCAATTCCAGCCTCTGCCATAAGAGGTGACAAAGGAATTGAGGCAATTGGTAAGAGATACTGGCGTGTCCTTAACCAATACTTTCACGTATTTGGAGACATTGAGTTCCATCTATTTTTTCACCCCACATGACTGGAAGAACCTAATGAAATTAGTTCTTAATAACACAGTATACAGTCTGGTTAACTGACTACCGGGAGAATTGTGCTAAGTATGCAACCAACACCCAAGCAGGCATAACCACAATCCAATTAACCGTGAAGGGAAATTACACCACAGTAGATGCCCAGTCAACCTATCCCTGGGAGGTGTACAAAGTAATAGCCAAACAGGCGCTGAAAGTCATGAGAAAGCTTCCCACTACAGACCAAGATAGCAACCTGTCATCCACAAAAGTGTTACAAGGTTCTACTGAACCATATTCACAATCCTTAGATCGGCTGCAATCTGCTTCAAACAAGCAGGTTGAGTACAATGAAACCAGAGAGATGCTGTATAGGCAATTGGCTTTTGAGAAGGCGAACCCAGACTGTAAAAGAGCTTTGCAGGCCCTTCCTAAAAGGGAGAGCTGCAGCATTGCTGAGCTGGTTCGACCCTGCCAAGGAGTTGGCTCTGTGGACCACCAGTCTGCCTCTTTAGCCACAGCCCTAAGCACCCAACTAGGAGTACAAGAAGAGGCCAGACCCAGAGCGAGTTGCTTTAGATGTGGTGCCCCTGACCACTTTGAAAGGGATTGCCATTGGAGACCCTTAGCAGCAACATCCCACAAGTACCTAAGCAGCGGGGAATGGGTCGAGTTGTACCAAGGGTGCTGTGGGCGGGGCAGGGGCCACGCCATAAGCACCACACTGCTTGCTGCCGTGATGCTCACCATCCTCCTCTTCTTTGCCACCCGCTTTCGCGAGCAAGAGAGGAAACAGCTTGAGGCAAGTCATAATGTGCCAACAACCAGCCCCGAGAATACCCCTGTATTCTGCACCCCCAAGAAAGGTGGGAGGTGAGGAATGCTGAAAAATTTAAGAGCAGTAAACGCAGTCATAGAGCTTACGGAAGCATTGCAGCCTGGACTTGCCTCACCTGCTATGCTTCCAGCAAAGTGACCACCACTAATCATTGACTTAAAAAGCTGCCTTTTTACCATCTTCCTACACGCTGAGAATGCGCCAAGGCTTGCTTTTTCCATCCTTGCCTTGAACAATGCACAGCCCATGCAAAGCTATTGCTGGGTTGTCCTTCCTCAGGGGATGGAAAATAGCCCGATGAGATATCAAACAGCCACCATACACCATTGTGTGAGATGACATAGTAATAACCACGGCCACAGGAAATGAACTGCCATTTGTTATTACTGCTCTAATCAAAGCTGTCCAAGATGCAGGGTTACAGGTTGCTCCAGAGAAAATCCAGCAATCGCAACCCTGGACTTACCTTGGATGGAAAATCACGCAGCAGGAAATTTCTCCACAACCACTGCAGCTCGAGGTAAAATACACTTTAACTTTACACGAGTTGCAAAAACTTCTGGGAGCCATCAACTGATTAAGGCCTATTTTAGGCATAACCACAGAGGAGCTACACCCTCTATTTGAGCTGCTAAAGGGGGACTCCAACCTAATGTCTAACAGGTCTCTGACAGCGGAGGCAAAGCAGGCATTAGACATTTGTGCCAAGGCAAAAGAAGGCAGACAAGGCAGAAGGAGAAATCCTGAACTGCAAATCTGCCTCGCCCTTGTTCCCAGCAGGTACCAGACATTTGCAGTTTTGTTTCAGTGGGATTAAACTGAAAAAGACCCACTGCAAATTCTAGAGTGGCTGTTTCTGCCCCACACACCACCTAAAACTGTGTGGACTACTAATGAAATGTTTGCCAAGCTTGTCATTAAAGGCAGAGGACGATTACAAGAATTGGACAGGAGAGGTCCTGCCGCCATCTTCACCCCAGATGCAAAGGACAACCTTGACGGAATGCTAGCTGAGGACACAGGATTCCAGGCTGCCTTGGCAGGCTTTGACGGTGACATTTCAATTCATCTCCCTAAACACAGGTTGTGGGCAGAAATCGGTAGTTTGCCTTTAAAAGCCACAACCAGATGCAAACATGAACCAGTGAAAGGCCTCAGGGCCTTCACAGATTTATCTGAAAAAACACGAAAAGCTGCAGTGACTTGGGTAAACCCTGACACAGGACAATGGGAATGAGAGGTACAGACCATGAACCAAGGCTCTGTGCAGGTTCTGGAACTGGTTGCCATTTGTATTGCCTTACAGAAATTTTCTGAACAACCTATTAATATTGTAACTGATTCCTGTTATGCTGCAGGGTTAGTGTCCCGTCTCGAGAGTTCATTTCTTCGAGATGTCACTAACCCTCACCTGTTGTTTGAAATGCGTTCTGTATGATTTCTTGTCAATCACAGAAAGTTTGATTTCTATATAATGCACACAAGGTCACACACTGACATGCCAGGGCCAATAGCTGACGGGAACAGAGAGGCTGACAAAGCAGCAATGTTTAACACCGTACCTAGAGTCTTAGACCAAGCGAAACTGTCTCATTCATTTTTCCATCAGAAAGCACGTTCTCTGAAGAGACAATTTCAAATAACACTCAATCAGGCTCGAGACATCATCATGTCATGCCCAGACTGTCAGAAAATCACACCCATGCCATCTCAGGAAGGCGTTAACCCCAGAGGGTTAATGGCAAATGAGATTTGGCAAACAGATATCACACACATCTCCGAATTTGGCACATTAAAATATGTACACGTAACCATAGATACACATTCACAATACATAACCACCACAGCACACGCTGGGGAAAAGACCAAGGATGTGATAAGACACTGGCTCAGTTGTTTTGCTACCCTTGGTACCCCAAAACAGATCAAAACCGATAATGGACCAGTTTTCATCTCAGAAAAGGTAAGAAATTTCCTGTCAGACTGGGGAATTTCACGTCACAGGTATTCCACACTCCCACACCGGACAGGCAATCATGGAAAGGGCACATCGCACACTAAAAGGCACGTTAGCTAAACAAAAAAAGGGGGAATCAGTCTGTAGCCCGCAAGAGCGTCTGTGGAAAGCCACGTATGTTATCAATTTTTTAAATTGTGACAGTGTTGAAAGAAGCAGGTAGGAAAGGCAGCACAGGCCTCAGGTTTTCGCCTCTCCCAAACCACCGGTCATGGTAAGAGATTTGATTTCAGGGCAGTGGATGGGACCGTTAGATCTCGTGACTTGGGGAAGAGGCTACGCCTGTGTGGCTGCAAGAAAAAGCTAAAATGGATTCCTTCCAGGTGTGTTAGACCCTACCTAGGTAAACAATCACAGCAGCAAGAACCAGAGTAACGCAGAAGTTATAAAAAAGTTATGTTTACGTTTCAGGTTTACATTTAAGAACGACCAGTGTGGCAAAAAGCAGTCCATAAAAAATCCATGAATGTGTGTATGAATGGATGACAACCATCAGTGAATGAGAGCGTGAATGAATAAGAGAGTTGTTTGACAGGTCATGTGTATTAAACACCAAAAACCTCACAAAAATAACACTACCTCCGCCACATGGTCACTTTAAGAGAATTTAGTTTTGCAAAGCTTAGCCTGTTTCTTAAATAAAGTTGAACTCCCCAGTTATTTAAACCCTCAGATTAATAAAGATTATAAGTATGCATGGTTGGGCTAAGGCCCCTAGGTTAGTAACGTTATTTCTCCAAGTTGCACTACCCTTTAGGAATATAAGGAAGTTTTAAAAGGTTTACAATAGATGTGTAAGAGGCCAAGGCAAGCGATGTGCTGCGTCATTGCAAGCTTTGGTAGTTTACAATGTACTGTTCTGATTGTTTGCACTGTTGTTTTTGCACTGTTTTCGTGACCTTCTTAAATAATTGAGAAAGGGGGTGATGTAGGAGGCGTGTCCCTGGGGTGCAGGCGTGTCCCAGGGGTGCAGAGGGATGCACCGGGGGCAGGGAGCCTGAAGGGACATGCACAGGGACAGACAACCCCATTGGTTCTAAGGTCACATGGTTTTAGGGGATAAAAGGGAGCACGAGATTCAAATAAAACCTCTTTGATTCCACCACATTGGAGAGCATACTCATTCTTTATCATATAAAGACCTCTACGCTACAAGAGCGAACTCTCTTATCTGCGCTTTTTTATATGTTGTGTTACGGAAAGGAATGATATGGAATACTTCCTTAGATTTCTGACCCCATTGCTAAGGAAGGCCTAAAAAATCCAAGAAACCAACCCACTACACTCTCCATCCACAAACCGTATCTCATTCACCCACTAGGAAACACATTTTGTCTGTGATTACCTGGCGAGGAAGGTTTTCAGACCTCCCCTAGCCTTCCTATATCTGTCCTTGGTTTAGGACTACTTGTACTGGAGATGCCCAATTGCCAAATAGTGGTTACTAATTCTTGGGCTACCTCCAACCAGGTTATTCCTGGTGGTGCACCCCTTCTTCCAGGCCTAGGGGTTGCCATTATCCACTCTTGTAGTTGTTTTGCATGAACTTTTATTGCATCAGGGAGGCCTCAGATCAAGACAGGAAATCTCTGTGGATCCGCCTCAATTTCCATAGGAGAATGTCATTGAGGGTCCAATAACTGTGTGTGCATTAATTGGAGACACGCAGTCTTTTGTACACTTTCTACAATATGGCAAATCCTGGAGGTTTTAATCACGTAGAGATCTCCCCTTTCAATAGGGTCCAATCCTCCTGCCCAGTAGGCTGCCCTCTGGGTCAGGGACCATGGTGCTTAGTTATCATTCATAGTCAGGAAAACCCCTGGTCCCCAATACCCTTTTGCTTCAGCTTCACTCAACCAAATTTGATCTCCTCCAGTTGGGGAGACCCTCCACACATATTGTCTCTGATTCATTGGTCCTACGACTGTATTTTTCCTGAAGTTTAGACAAGGCTTTTCCTGTGTATGGGGGTAATCTGTGTGGTAGTTTGCTGAGCTCCCTCCTGGCCATCATTAGTGGTTTCAGTTTTAATGAGGGGATGCATATGTATTACTTCATCCTCCAGATAATTTTGCCTAAGCTCTTCTAACTCGCCAGGGGGTACAGGGACTTGCTAATCCCCACTGGTCTGGGGCATCTTAAATTGATGTCCCATAGTTCACAATTTTTTTTCTAGCTCCTTTTTAAGAGATTCATTTTGCTTGTCCACCTCCTGGAGAGCTAATCGAAGCAATAGATTCATTTCCCTTTCCATCTGAACAGCTTCAAACTTAGCAGCTAATTGTAAGCATTCCTTTTCTAGTTGTTCCTTCAATGCTTTCATTGACTCTTGTAAAAATTTTATCATGTCCCTCTCAGATTTCTGAGTAGCCACTCGCTCCTTTTGCTCAGCTTTAAGATCCATGCCTAACACGGCACATACCACTGCCTTTCCTTTGCCAGGTTTTAGTTTACATTCTTTTGCAAGAATACTAATTCGATCTGCCACTGCCTGTGGGTCATGCTAACAGTTATGAGCCCAGGTTATACTGGGAGGAAAAGGGTTTGCATTATAACTATTCAATTTCATCAGGATGGGGACAATCCCCATTTGACTCATCCTGGGCAGTCATTCCTTTTGAATTGGTCATTAACCCACCTAGGCTTAATGTCTTTCTCCCTGTTAACCCTCTGAGCGTTGGTTTGACTCTCTCCAGGAGAATACCTTTCAACAGGTCTGGGTTACCAGAAAACCTTTCAACAGGTCTGATGTGCCCAGGTCATATGGAGAGGAGAAAAATGATGGCTATAATTTCATAATGAGGGGACAGTCACCATTTGACTCGCCCTTGGTAGTAATACCCTTCAGTAACCCACTGAGGGTCAACGTCCTTTTCCCCGCTACCCCTTGGGGGGTCGGTCAGACTTGCACCAGGTCTGGGTCACAACAGATTTGAGTCATTAACCATTAGCAGTCTAGTCTCTCACAACAAGTCATAAGTAGACATGATTTCTGCAGTCTTGTTTAAAAAATGATGCTGAAAGGTTTCATTTGTAGGGAATCAGATGGTAGCTTTCATTAACAATTACAAAATATCCATGAGTTACTAACAACTTCAGAGATTCCTCTCAATTCTCCAATACCCAGTTGTCTGCTTTCAGAAGTTTTATGAACAGGTCAAGTGGAAATACCTTCATTCAATCTGTAATGGTTTGAGAGCCCCAAAATCCAATTCTCAAGTCCAAGCCCCTCTCCCACATCTCAGCCCAGTGTGAGATGGGTTTTCCAGACACCACACAAGACTCAAAATGGGGGGAAGGGATTATATTACAGTGACTTTACAAATAAATATTATAATACATTACATACATAATCTTAACTGTCTTTTCTATGATAAAGCAGTATTTACAATGGATCAAATCTCTACTCCCTCCAAATAAAAGTCCAGGAGGGAAGAAGGAAGAGATCCTTTCCACTCTCAGAGTAACAGTCTTTCTAGGGCAGCAGTCTCTCTCCTTCCATGCAGCCGCTGTAGCTGGATCTCTGCCAGTACACACGAGGGGGGGTGTCTCCAAGCCCCTCTTGGCCCTTTGACTCCAAGCGAGGGTCTTTCTCTTCTGTGGGCTGTGTTCACCGGGACAAAGGTCACTTCACCACGTCATATCACGAAGTGCAGGAGCCTTCGTGACGGTCCCTATCCTCGAGGGATTCAAACTCCCTTACAGAGCTCCCATGCTCTGTCTCAGCTCTGCTAGCTTAGCAGCAGCGGGGGGCGAAGCCCTCCTCCGCATTCCTTTGGCCATCCCGGTCCAGTTCCAGAATGCCTGAGCTTCTCAGCTCCTCTCTCTGCAGTGCATGCTGCATTTTAGGACTTCCATCCAGTAGGAGTCCATCCCCTCCACTTAGGAGAGGTCACAAAAGGAGTTTGGGGGTTTTGGTTTTCAGTTCTTACCCACAACTCTGTCCATAGAGATTAGTTCTGCTTTATGCCGGTTCTCTTTCTCTTTCAGACAACTCTGTGTCTTCCTGCTCGGCTGCATGTTTGTTTTGCTGCTCCTTCAGTTCTTATCTTCTTCTGGCTCTTTGCCACTGTTCTCCAGTCAGTGTTGTTCTGCCGCTGCTCGTCTGCTGCTCACAGTAGAGAAAAAAAACCTCCCAGCTTCTCAGTTACAGATACTTAGCCCAGTCTAACACTGTTCCAAGTCCTTATAGGCCCCCAGCTGGGGGCTGGGGGGAGCCCAGCCCTCAGTGGGGCTCTGGGCCCCTCATCTCGTGGCTTTCCCAACATGACCACTCTCTCCCAACAACAACTACAACTACCTTCTTTTCCGGTCTGGGTGATATGTTTATATTTTGCAGAAGCGCTCATTGGCTCGACCCCAAAGGTCACCACCCCCTGGGGGGTTACCATTTTATAACTCTAGGGGGAAAACTGTTTTTTCCCCCACCACACAATCACAGAAATGCTTAAATTGTAATATAGAAATTAAATATGGGAAAGCAGAAATAAGTATTACAGTATCATTTAGTAACAACTATGTTCTTTTTTGTTTTGTGGCTACACATTACCATGTATTTTCACTGAAAAAAGAGTATCATCTGGTTTGGTTTTTTTTTTTGCAAAAACTGATAAGGAGGTTAAAATTACTGAGAAATTATAGAGCAGACAAAATTAGATTTTGTTCTTGGGAGACAACACAACATTAGAAATCTGTTATATTTGATAGCTCTTCACTAGAAAGTAGTGCAGCACTAGAACAGGTTGCCTAGGGAAGCTGGGGATTTTCCATCTTTGGAGGTTTTCAGGACTCAGCTAGAAAAAGTCACTTGTAGTGGGATAACAGACTAAATGATTAGGCTCTACAGACACCTAACTGCAACCTACAGCTAATATCTCTTTCCATCTCTGAAAGGAAGAAGTGTTTGTGGTTCACAGCAACACAGAAAAATCGAGTTATGCCAATTTGAATATCCCTTCTATTCAGATAACAAGCTTTAGGAGTAAGACAGAGGGTGAAATTATGTTGTGGTTTTGGTAGTTTTTTTTAATTCAGGTAAACTGAGTTGTTACATTTGGGTGGTATGGTCTTTGTAATGAATTCACACATTGCCAGCATATACCAGCTTCCAATAGTTAGTATTCCTGCAACATTAGTAAAGGGTTAAGCATCCTCTTCCGGTCAGTGAATCAAATACTTCAGTAAAATTCAATGTGTTGTTACACTGCCTGTCATGACCAGGAATAACTAGTAGTAGACTCTTGCTTGGGACTTCGCAAAGGTCTAGTATCTGTTGCAGTTATATTTCCCTATTCTTAAGTTCAGTATGGGTAAGACACCATTTTCTTGTGTTTTTTTTTTTAATAACTTGATCAGCTTTGATTGGGATATGGATAATCAGATATCAAATGGCTGAGCTGAACACTGCTTAAAGAGGAAGCTACATTCTTGCAGTTACTTTGCAAATTATATCTGATTTAGAAGTGGCTGAGAGTCCCAAATAAGAAAATAGGACATTTGCTCCATTCTCTAGTGTCTACAATGCAGCTGCTGCTCCCTGGATGGAACGGCAAAAACCTGTGAGACAAAGGAAGAGTAATGGAAGGTTTTATTTGCAGAGCGCTGGGTGTCCCAAAGCCACTAGGGTCTGGAAACACACGACCGGTTTGAAAACTGTCACAGCCTCCTTCATGTATCTCCCTGCTCCAGCATGGACTCCTCCATAGGCTGTGGGAGGGTTTCTGCACTCCAATGGTTCTTTATGGGCTGCAGGGGTTTCAGCTCTAAGTCTTTGCCCTGCTTCTGGGGGAGGGGGGGAAGGCCTCCCCCTTTTTTCCCCCCCCTCCGGCTGCACCGAGCTTGGTGACTGCTTGTTATCCCGTGAGGCCTAAAGGAGCTGAGGAAAAAAACTCCAGAGCAATTTCATTAGAGGTGAGATAAGAAAAGGATTTAATCATGCCTCCAAGGCATAGGGTTACAAGACTCATGCGTGAGGCCTCTGTCACAGGTGTTACAATTTATAATGTTCTCCGTCCAATCCCAGGTTTTATCCACTCTCTGGCTTTTGCCCTGGTCCACCCCCATCCCGTCCCTGGGGAATTGGGGCTGGGGTCTTTTTGAGACCACCTACTTTGTCACCCTTGTCTTCTTCAGAGCACAAAGGGCAGATGGTTACCCAGTTTTTGACTGTACTCTTGCGGTTCAGGCCAGGGTTAGATGTTCCCATACAGAAGAGGCCTATCTTGAAGAGAGACTAAACATTTCTAATGGAATTCAGGGGATATTTGATATGAGGAGCATGGAATGGGGTAATAGGAACTATGATAAGGGTAAGGGAAAGGGTAAAGGAATAAATGCTGCTGTTTCTAAAATCTACTTCTGCTATATAACTACTTATAAAACTTATAAAAATTAGAAAAATCAAAAAAACTAAAAGGACCTTAAGGCATCAGGTCCCCCCTTAGAGACTGGACAAAACCCGAAGGTCTTGTCCAATCTACTACTTACACCTACAACATCTATAACATTGGTTTATGCAATGAGCTATTATACAAACACTAAGTATGTATATCACTAGAATAAACAGTTGTTTCATTCAGGTCCAATTTGGCAACCATGAAGTGAGTTTGTGGAAGACATCTACAAAACCCAGTGAGACATCATCCAGAGATACCTGATGAAGAATTTTGGTCTGGTTCTGAATTGCAGCCAAATCACTATTAATTCTACCACTCTGGTCTATGTAAGAGCAGCAACTGGTGTTGATGACTTTACACACGCCTCCCTGTGAGGCTAGCAAAAAATTGAGGGCCATTCGGTTTTGTAGTACTACATGAGACAAACTATGGACTTCTTCCTTTAAAGCTTCAATTGCATCTGAAGTTTGATCCTGAATGTTTTCCATAACAGCCAAAATGTTAACAATTGCTTTTTCTAATTCACTTACTCCTAGAGATGGGACCAAGGCTCTGACTATGCTGTGAAAAAGTGTGGGGCGCTCAACAAGGGGATTGTTAGTTCTTTTTACTCTTTTTGGATAAGTTTTTTCCCATTCTTGTTCATCAATTTGGTCGAGAATTGTTATGTTTGGGATTACTGCCCCTAGGGCGCAGGCCCGATCTTTATCAAGGGGCAAAACTTTCCAGGCCTCCTTCTCACAGATCCAGTACCACCCTGAACCCTGGGGAGGAAATAATCTCAAGGGGAACTGCGCCATCCTTGTCACAATTTCTGGGTTTATCCCCTCTTCGGACTTTATCACAACAGGGAGGGAGAATGACTTTTCCTGTAGCATTAACAACCATGCAGGGAACAACATAATTTTCCTGATTAGAAATTACATTACTTAGGGCCACTGGATAATAAGCTTCTGTAACTGGTTTCCAGGTTCCTGGGAGTTTTACCATAGACTTACCAAAGTTTGTCCCATTTAGTAAAATGCCAATTAGGGGCCAGTTGCTACCCTCACTGTCAATTGCTGGTACTTGTGTACAAATCCAGCATTCATTTTTTCAAAGGATTTTAGACACATTTTGGACTAGGGCCACATGCAAATTCTGATCCCAAACTTGATTCATAGTTACTGGTTGTACAGATAGAACACACAGTAAAAACAGTCTATGCCATATCCTCTTCGTCTGTGTCAGGTTCTGATTTGCTGGTTGTTCCAGGAGCTGATGCTTTCTTAACTCTGGAGTAATGGAACCAGGGTTCTTTGCCAGCAACTTTGATGGCTGTGAGAGAAGTCAGCAGGACTTGGTATGGTCCTCTCCACTTGACTTGCAAGGGATCACTGTTCCACCATTTGATGTAGACCCAATCTCCTGGCTGGAATGGACGAGCAGGGGTGTCCAGTCCTATGGGTCTGGATAACTCGATGAATTTCTGGAGCTTCTGTAAAGTAGAGCCTAGAGCAATTAAATATTTTTGTAAATCAGCTTTCCCTCTCATGTGTACATCCCCTGGTATGTGTGGTGCTTGGTATGGTCTTCCATACAATATTTCATATGGACTTATGTTATCTCTCCGCCTTGGTTGGATACGAATCCTCAGCAGAGCTAGAGGCAAAGCCTGAATCCATGACATGAATGTTTCCTGACAATTTTTACCAATTTGCATTTTACGAGTGCCATTCATTTGCTTGACTTTGCCACTAGCCTGAGGTCTGTAGGGAGTATGTAGGTCCCAGACAATTCCCAGGATACGGCATACTTCTTTCACTACTGTTGCAATGAAATGTGTTCCTCTATCTGATGACATTCCTAGAGGAACTCCAAATCTTGGAATTATGTGGTTAAGCAAAGCTTTTACCACTTCCCTTGCTGTGTTAGTACAACAGGGGTAAGCCTCAGGCCATCCACTGAAAGTATCAACCAACCTGAGTATGTATTTATATCCCTCCCTGGGTGTCAACTCAGCAAAATCTATTTGCCAATAATCTCCGGGTTGGTGTCCAGCCTTTGTTACCCCTAGTACCACTCTCTTAGTTGTATCGGGGTTGTTCTGTTTACAGATTTCATACCTACTCACTATGGACTGCATGACTTCGGTCATACCTGTCCCTATCTCTTGTCTTCTTCAGATGTTTTAGGAGGTTTTCTGTTCCCCAGTGGGTAGTCTCATGTTCCTGCAGAGCTATCTCTCTAAGGAGTGGGGGTAGAATTACAACCTGTCCTGTAGAGGTAACAGCCCATCCACCTTCCTTGATTTCAGCTTTAAGGGATTTAATTAGCTGATTGTCTTTCTCATCATATTTTCGGGTGTACCCTGTCAAATCAATTTCTTTTTGTGGTACTATTGCTAGGATGCCTTTTTCTGCAGCCCCTTTTGCTGCTTGATCAGCAAAATGATTTCCCAATTTGGGAGTTGTTTTCCCCTTTTGATGATCTCTGCAATGCATAATAGCTACTTCTGGTTTCCAAATGCTCTGCAGGAGTGCGTGGATTTGGTCTGCATGTTTAATTCCACTGCCTTGGGCTGCCAGTAGTCCTCTCTCTTTCCAGATGGCTCCATGGGCATGTACAACACTGAATGCATATTTAGGATCAGTCCAAATATTTACCTTCTTCCCTTTGCTCAGTTCTAGAACTCTTGTCAGTGCAATCAATTCTGCTTTTTGAGATGACACATCTGCTGGCAAGGCCTTTGCCTCGATTACTTCATCTTTGGTGGTCACCGCATATCCTGTGAAGCACTTACCGTCTCGCATAAAGCTGCTTCCGTCCGTATACAGTTCCCAGTCTGTGTTTTCCAGAGGCACATCTTTCATGTCTGGTCTGCTGGAGTAGGTTTCCTCTATGGTCTGCAAACAATCATGCTCAGGGACACTGTCAGTCAATGTTGAGGACAGAAACATAGCAGGATTTACAATAGATGTTGTTTTCAGGGTAACATCATCCTGTTCCAACAACACAACCTGGTATTTAAGCATTCTGCTGGGGGACAGCCAGTGGCCTCCCTTTTGTTCGAGCACATCTTGAACTGCACGGGGTACATACACAATGATGTGCTGCCCAAGGGTGAGTTTCTGGGCCTCCTCAATCAGGATAACAGTTGCTGCAACGGCTCGTAGGCACACTGGCCACCCTTGGCTAACACTGTACAGCTGCTTAGAGAAGTAAGCCACAGCCCTTCACTGGTTTCCCAGAGTTTGTGATAATACCCCCAGAGTGACATTCAATTGCTCCTGTGTGAACAGTTCAAAAGGCTTAGTTAGGTCTGGTTATCCTAGTGCTGGAGCTGACATCAAGGATTGTTTTAGCTGTTTAAATACATCTCTGGTCTCATCTGTCCATGTTACAACTCCTTCTTTGGCCATTTTCAGGGCTTCATATAGAGGTTTGACTAGCAAGCCATAGTTAGCTATCCACAGACGACACCATCCTATCATTCCTAGGAAGGTCTGCATCTCTCATACGGTGTGGGGCTCTGGGAGACAGCAGAAGGCATCTTTCCAGTCTGTGCTGAGCTGTCAATGACCACAATAAATTTCAAGCCCAGGTAGATGACTATCTCTTTGGCAATCTGTGCTTTCTCTCTTGAGACCCGATACCCACTCAGTCCCAAAATGTTCAAAAGACTCACAGTTAGCTCGATGCACTCAGTCCAAGGAAATTCAATAGTGCCACCTCTCCAGCCCATACTATCAGAATCACTGCATCCTCATGTGATATTGGCAGATGGATTATTTCCGGTTTTGGAGATTGTAATGCAAAAATAGAAGCTTCCACATAATTAGGCTCTGGAATAATAACCTAGATTTTGCCATTTTTTAAAAATTTGATCTCAGCATTTTAATTTTTCCAATAGATTTCTCCCAAGCAGAGGCTTTGGTAAATTAGATAAATACAAAAACTGGTGAGTCATCCACTGTTTTCCTAATTTAAAATCAGTAGATTTAAAAAATGGCCAAGTTTCACAATGCCCTGTCACACTGACAATTGTTACAGAATTGTTACTTAAGTTTCCTTTTACTGTATTTAACACAGAGTAACTAGCTCCCATATTTACTAAAAATTCCACTTCTTCATTTCCCAGTTTAGCTGTAACCAGATGTTCTGATGGGGAAGAATCCTCTGGCCCCCCTCAGTCATCATCAGTGATGGCCATGAGAGGGTTGGGAGGGTTCTTAAGTTTCAATTGCGGACATTGCCATTTCCAATGTCCATCTTTCTTACAGTATGCACATTGATTGATACCGTCTCCCAGGGGAGGGAGTTCGAAGTAGACTGTCCATGGTCTTGTCTTCTTCCTCTTCCCGGGGGCACCATTTCCTTAGAGATTCCTTCCATAACTGCAACTACTTTCTGCTTAGTTGCTTCCCACTGATTCTCCCAACATCCAACAATGTCCCTAAACTATACTGATCTTGTCCCTTAGCTTTTTGTAATTTCCTCATAATGTCATCTGAGGACTGCCCCACAAATATGGGGGCCAGTTCAGTCCTTCCCTCCTCTGTTTCAGGATTGATATTAGTATATTTTTGTGCTGTTTCTTTCAGATGATTTAAAAATTCAGTATGTGATTCCCTGTGATCCTGCTTAATTTCAAATAATTTTGACATGTTAATTGCATTTGGCATGGCATGTTTAATTCCATATAATATCCATTGCTGGTATCTATTTAACCTTTCTCTAAAAATAGACATGTTAGGATCCCATTTGGGATCTGCAGTGGGAAAGTTAACATCCAATGTGCCCTGTATATTACCCATCAAAATCTTCTGAAAACATCCTACTAGTTTTAACAACCATTTCTTTCTCTGTACTATTAAACAACAAATCCAACATAGTATCAATATCCTTCTAGTCCAGATTCTGGGTTTTAATCATAATTTCAAATGCTTTTGCTATTTTGTCTGGGTTATCTCATGAAGGGGGACCGCTACCACCCCTCCTTGTTTAACTCTAGTTCTTCCTGCAACTGGACTGAAACTCTCTTCTCTCTCTGACACATTCTCTCTACCTGTCCTGGGGTAAAAAAAGTGTTTTCCCCTGGAGTTAGAAAAGTGGTAACCCCCGAGGGGGTGGTGTTCTTGGTGTAGGGCCAATCAGAAGCTACATTTCGCTCCTTTGAAATCAACATATTATAACAGACTGGAAAAGAAGGGAGATGACATAGTTGGAAGAAGTAGCCATGTTTTGAGGCCACGAGGAGAGAGGGGCCAGGAGCCCCGCTGGGGGCCAAGGCCCCTCAGCCCCCGGCTGGGGCTGCAGGAACTCGGAAACAGTGTTAAATTGGGCTGAGTACTGTGGCCAAGAGCTGAGGGAGTTTTTCTCCACTGTGAGTGGGCAGCAGAAGAACGGTGGAGACAGCACTAAACAGAGAGCTGTGGTTGAGAGCCAGAAGAGATAACAAGCAGCAGAGATGGCACGGAACCAAGCTGAGAGACGCAGAGCTGTCCAACAGAGAGAGAGAGGACCAAACTCAGCAGAGGCTGTTTTGGGGTGAGACCTGGCTTTACTTTCCCCAAACCTTTTGAGACCCCTTATTGGAAGGAGGCGGTGGACTTCCACTTGAAGGGAGTCCTGAAATGCAGCAGCACCAGAGAGAGGAGCTGAGAAGCTCAGAGACGTCCTGGAGCTGGACCGGGACGGCCAGAAGGGAATGCGGGGGAAGTGGTTGCCCTTTCCCCCCCCCCCCTTTCTGCCACGTTGGCAATTGAGACAGAGCAAAGGAGCTCTGGTAGAACGTTTGTGGCAAAGACTGAACTGAGAGCTGCCCTAAACATTCTGACTCAGGAGGAACTAGAATCCCCTGAGGAAGGGACTGTCACAAAGATGCCCTGCACTTCATGATATCATGTGGTGAGGCGAGCCTTTGTCCTGGCTATCGCAGTCCACGGGAGAGAGACCTTTAGCTGGAGCCGAAGGGCCAAGGGGTGGGAGGAGACCCCTTGTGTTGTAATGGAGAGAGAGAGAAAGATATTTTCCAGCTACAACAACTCCAGCTACGACTGTTGCCTTGAAGAGGAGAGACACTGCTGCCCTGAAAGTGGAAAGGACCTTTTCTTCTTCCCTTCTGAACTTTTATTGGAGGGAAAGGAGGGATTTCACCTAATGTAAATATATTGCTTTACCATAGGAGAGATAGTTAGAATTGCGTATATAATGTATTATAGTATTTATTTGTGTGAGTAATAAACTGTAATATAGTTCTCTCTCCCCGTACTGAGTCTTGTGTTATGTCTGGAAAACCCTCTCACACTGAAGTAAATTGTGGGAGGGGGGCTTGGACTTGGAAACTGGATTTTTGAGAGTCTCAAACTACGACACTACCTTTTCTTCTAGACATGCTAAATCTGCCTCTTCACATGCCAGTTCCCTTGCAAGATAGGTTTCTGCATCTTGATTATCTGTTCCTCCACCCAAACTGCGAGTGGCACTAACCATAAGATCTAAGTAGTCTTCCTTATCAAGGAGATGTTTAGAACAAATTTTTCCCATGCTACACATTGAACAACAATGCTTTAACCATTTCCTTTGATTCTCCTTTTCAAGGGCTAACACCAATGGGTCTGAGGGGGCTGGATTCACACCACAATCTTTCTGCCATTCCAGATGGTTCCGTAAAGTGAAAAACATCAGCATACATAACCTCATCCCACTTCTGTTCCCGTCTTAAAAACAGTGTTAACTGTAACAATGTATTCAATGTTTCATAATGGCCACCACTGATTACAATGCTTAATTCAATTCTCCCTGGTAGCTGTTCCCCAAGGGGGTCCATCAGTCTTCCTCCACTGTTGCAAAAATGCAACTAAGTGGAGACTTTTTCAAAATGCTCCCTTCAGATTGTCCACTACCCATCTCTGAACAGTAGACCCAAAATGTTACAATACAGAAACAAATACAAATACAAAACAATACTGATCGATAAAACAAAGCCAAATACCAAATTCCGCAATACCAAATAACTCACTCAATGCGCTGGAAGATCCGCATGTCTCATATGGGCGGGATTCCCAAAAAGAATGCCTTATTAACAAATGGGATCTTACCTATGCCTCAGACTCGTCCGGAGATCTGTGGTCTTCTCTAGGAAAGTCCTGATGCTGGCATGAAGATCCAGAGATCCCTTGGATCCATGGGAGGTCAGGTAGCAGTGTCCCATCTGGGGGGACAAAAATGATACCAAAAAGTGGCAGAAACAAACTTCTTAACACCAATTTGTAGGTGTTAAAAAGGGCGTTCTTCTTTATTCAGCATGCTGGAGGTTCAGAGGATAGCTCCTCTAATCGAACGTACCAAATGACAGATGGACAGGGCTTTTTATTACACATACTGTTTACATATTCATTAGATATTTTCACTTAATACAAATTCATTAGTTTGCTTTACATAGTTACACCCTTATTGGAAGTCCTTCTTTGGTCCTTCTGGGTCTTCTTCATCGTCTTGACCTCAGTTCTCAAGCAGGCACAGCGTCATTGTGCTTCACCACCAAAAACTGTAATGATTGTTCTTTATCTTATTTGGGTACACAGAGCTTAGTTTATATCCTGTTTGTTTGAGTTACATCCCTTATCTAATTCTCAAGGACTTCTCTAAGATTGTATTGATCCTTATTTGGGCATTCCAGGATACTGTGAGTAAAGTTTCTATTTCTCCTATCATGGGTAAATAATTTCTTCCTAACGTCTAATCTAAATCTCTCCTCTTTTAGTTTAAAGCCACTCCCCCTTGTCCTAGCACTATCTGCCCATGTAAAAAGTTGCTCTCTCTCTTTTTTATAAGCCCCCTTTAAGTACTGAAAGGCTGCAATACCGTCTCCCCAGAGCCTTCTCTTCGCTGAGGTGAATAATCCCAGCTCTCTCAACCTGTCTTCATAGGATAGGTGCTCCAGCCCTCTGATCCATCTTCATGGTCCTTCTCTGGACCTGCTCCAACAGGTCCATGCCTTGTGCTGAGGTCCCCAGAGCTGGAGTCTCATGAGGGCAGAGTAGAGCAGGAGAATCACCTCCCTTGACCTGATGGCCACACCTCTTTTGATGTAGCTCAGGATGTGGTTGGCTTTCTGGCCTGCAAGCACACACTGTTGGCTCATGTTCAGCTTTTCATCCACCAGAACGCCCAAGTCCTTCTTCTCAGGGCTACTCTTAATGAGTTCTTGTCCCCATCTCTACTCATGCCTGGGAGCATCACCTTGCACTTGGACTTGTTGAACCTTGTTAGATTCTTGGGGACCCACTTTTCAAGCTTGTCCAGGTCCCTCTGGATGGCATCCCTTTCTTCTGTTGTGTCAACTGCACCACTCAGCTTCATGTCATCAGCATATTTTCTGAGGGTGCACTCCATCTTGCTTTCTTTGTCATTAAAGGTTGGAAGTTTCAGCAGAAAGGAATTTCTTAAGAGACAGAAAGTCTCCTTATTTTGAAGCAGAGCTGATAAAAGCTAATGAGCTAGTCAAAACTATCGTCATGATTCTACAATTGTTTCAAAGTGCATAGACACTGATTCCAAAGGCATGAAGATGTGCCAAAAGTGAGAGTTCAAGAAAAGGACAATGTGAGGAAGACTATAAGAATGAACAGAACCACCACCCTGAAGGACCACAGACTCAAAACAGGAGGCGTGTCAAGGGGAGGAACAATTCTGGGAAAGGGGTGGAACAGGATTAAGTAATGCTTGAATTGTTAATTAGGTAATTAAATAAAGGCATGAGGTTTTTGAAACTCAGGCATGCATGTTTTTTTTGAGAATCTAATCTCCTGTGCATCTAACATCGTAAATAAAAGAATGCTGCCTGCTAAAAACTCAAATTGAGTCTTAGAGGGTTCTTTTAAGAGATGATTCTAGGTTTCAGTATCATAAGCAATTCCCTTTCTCCTTTCAAATAGTTTTATATGAAGCCATCCTGACATAAACTTATATATTCATCTTTTACCGTATTAAAATGAACCCGTGCTGGCTTGACCAATGACTGCATTGTCCTTCTGGTTTTATTCAATACCTCCCAGAATAATCTTCTCCATAAATTTACCAGGCACTGAAGTGAAACTGACAGGCCTGTAGTTTCCAGGATCCTTCTTCTTGCCTTCCTTGAAAACTGGGACAATATTTGCCGGTTTCCAGTCAACTGGGACCTCTCCAGATTCCCAAGACACTTCAAAAATCATTGAGAGAAGTCTCGCGATGACATCAATCAGTTCTTTGAGTATTCTCAGATTAATCCCATCTGGACCCCAGCTGGAGCAGTAGATCCCACACAAGTTCAGGGTCAACTGGGAGTTTATCATTCTCACAACCATGGTCTTCCAGCTCAGGGAATTGGGACCCTCAGAGTCCATCATGAGTATTGAAGACTGAGGCAAAGAAAGCATTAAATGTCTCTGCTTTTTCTATGGTTCTCTTTTTGAGGTGACCATCCTCATCAAGTAATGGGCCGATGTTATTTCTGGGCTGTCTTTTGCTATTAACCTCCCATGTCACCCAACCTTGCTTCCACTGGCCATACTCTTTCTTTTTTTGCCTTAGCTCCAGAAGATCTGTGCTCAGCCAAGCTGGCCTTCCGCCTCTTCTGCTTGGCTTCTGACATTTTGGAATTGCCTGCTCCTGTGCTCTTAGGAGGTGGTACTTAAAAACTGACCAGCAGTGATGGACCCCAGCACCTTCAAAAGCATTTTCCCAGGGGGCCTTGCTTACTAGTTCCCTGAGTAGCCTGAAGTCTGCTCTCCTCACATCCAAAGCTGAAGTTTTGCTGGCACTTTTCCTCCTGGCACCAGAGATTTTAAACTCGATTGCTTCATGGTCACTCTGGCCAAGACGGCCACCAATCACCACTTCACTCATAAGACCCTCTCTGTTAACAAGCAACAAATCAAGGAGGGCATCTTTCCTAGTCATCTCCCTTATCACCTGTACCATGAAGTTATCATCCCAGTATTTTAGGAATCTTTTGGTCCTGTTTGTACCAGCTGTGTGGTATGCACCATTAAGAAAGAGAACCTCCTGACACATATGCTGCTGCCTTCATGTCACCAGGAAAAGTCTATTTTTTTATCTATAGATATCTATAAACTTCCAGAATAGCTCATGTGAAACTCAAGAGGACAAAGTTTTCATATTAAATTCTGGCTCCACTGAATCAGTAGGAAAGGGGCTTCACCTAGATTTTAGTTCTTTTAATTTCTACCAACCTCTCACTAGATTTTTCAGATCTAATGGAAGGTAAACCCTTTAATTATCTTAATTTTCCTTACATGAAGAAAATATAGAAGCTACCTTGATTTTTCAGTGGTAAAGGCATAGTATTCCTGAGTTTACTTAAAAGGTTTTTCATTTCTCTCATATCTCTGTGGAAAAAAAGTTGAAAGAGATACAATAGAACAGCAGTTGAAGACTGAATGAGGAATGGCTCACAGTATAGCTTTATATGCTGAAATAATGGAACAAACCCCCAAAATAAATAATATAAAAATCTATTGGGCAAGCATTTGGTTCAAATACATGTATCAGAAGATGCATACCAAAATAAAGGGCAGTAGGTTTAATATGGGCGCACTTTTAAGCCAGTCTGGTTTAATTAGTCCAAATTTATGATCTATTTTGGTCGTTGAGTTAAATAAGTTGGTGGGCACAATGTGATCCTAGTGCCAAAATGCACAATATGCCTTAAAATTAGTGTAAGCCAGTACTAATGTTAACTTAATACCTCTTGTCAGCATTTTGTAGCTTGTGCCATGAATGCATTTCAACGTTTATAAGGAAATTATAATATAAGGAGTTAATCCATGTCATGTAAATTCCCTGCACATTGGGAGAAAATTTTAGAAATAGCGATATCACTCTCATTTCGTCTTAAGAGGACTTTGGCATGAAATTTACTAAGAGGCAGAATATGGAGAATATAACAAAATATCATCTCCCAAAGCAAGTTACATTTGGACATATTTTGAGAGAGGCCATAAGTTGCAAAAAGATTCCTTTTTCACAGATAGATGGCAGACTAGCAATTTTGTGTGCTAGTACTATAATTTCCTAACTTTTGTTTTTGACAATTACCCTCTGGTAATTAGCCAAATTAAGAATGTTACTTTTCTCTGCCCTTCTTTTAGGAGTTGCTCTCGGATATGTTAAATGTAACAGAAATGTCAACAGGCTATTTAATTTACTAGCATCTTTTATAGTAGCAATACTGGCTGCCTAATTGGAAAAGACTAAATAAACCCTAGAGAAAAATTTGTCTTATTTAGAAATGAAGTTCTATACATACCTTTCAGTGTTTTTAGTATCTGTAGAAACCTGACATAAATGCTGTTGAATATCTGTTGGTGATGATGACGTGTCTTCTAAAATAGGTACTTTGTAACTCTCCTCTGCTTCAGTATCTGGGATCTTGGGTGGGGCACAAAGCTCTTTTCCTTTAAAAATTTCCTTTAAAATATTTAAACAAAACATATATCCCCATTATTCATTAATTAAAATGTATGCTCAGATTAGATCATTGATATTTTGAGCTTGATCTTGCACTGAGTAAGAATTATTCAGGAAGAGAGCAGACCACACCAATCTGCTAACCAAAATGCTGCTATAAACTGATTGTTACAACAGATGAGGAGAAGGTTGAGGTACTCAACTTTTTTGCCTTAGTCTTCAATGGCAACCTTTCTTCCCACACCCCTTGAATGGATGGACAGCAGGATGGGGACTGGGGGAGAAAAGTCCCTCCCACTGTAAGTAAAGATCAGGTTCATGACCACCTGAAGAACCTGAATGTACATAAGTCTATGGGACCCAAGGAGATGCATCCCAGAGGCCTGAGGTAATTGGCTGATGTAGTTGCCAAGCCACTCTCCATGATATTTGAAAAGCCCTGGCAGTCAGGGGAAGTCCCAGGTGACTGGAAAAAGGGAAATATTGCACGTATCCTTAAAAAGGGAAGAAAGGAGCACCCTGTGAACTACCGACCTGTCGGCCTCACCTCTGTGCCTGGGAAGATCATGGAACAGATCCTCCTAGAAGCTATAATAAGGCACATGGAGGACAGGACGTGATTCGAGACAGCCAGCATGGCTTCATCAAGGACAAGTCCTGCCTGACCAACCTAGTGGCCTTCTATGATGGAGTGGCTTCATCAGTGGACAAGGGAAGGACTACAGATGTCATTTACTTGGACTTCTATAAGGTCTTTGACATGGTCCCCTACAACATCCTTCTCTGTAAATTAGAGAGATGGATTTGATGAGTGGACTGTTGGATGGATTAGGAAGTGGTTGGAAGGTCAAATCCGGAGGGTAGTGGTCAATGGCTAAGAGTTCCGATGGACATCAGTGACAAGTGATGTCCCTCAGGGGTCCGTAGTGGGATCAGTGTTATTTAATGCTGGCAGGATGTTTTTGTATCCTTGCAAGCTTCCTGTGGATTGTCTGATGGTATTCCCTTTCTGTAGTGGCAAGTACAGCCCTGGCACCAAGTACAGGATGGGCCAAATTCTTTTTGTGAGCATCATTTAAATGAGAACTTTCAAACTGGAGTGCATCCCAGACACATTATTGAGAAATTCAAGGTTTCCCCCTCTTAATTCTCTCACAAAATGGAGTAAATAATTCTCAGAAAGAAACAAATAAAACCTTCTAAAAATAGAAAAACCCAATATTAATGTTTAAATTTGTGGTATGAGTTAATTTCTGGCAAATTGAAGTCCCCCATAAGCACATTGGCAGTTGACTTGGAAGTGTCCCTTAGTTCCTCAAAGAATAATTCATTGGCATCATCGTCCTGGCTAGGAGGTCTAGAGTAGATTCCCACGATGACATCCGCGTTATTTGTTTGCCCCTTGATTCTTACCCAGAAGCTCTCAACTGTGCCGTTGTCAACTGTGAGCTCCATACATTCTAACCCTTCTATTACATACAGTGTCACCCCCTCCACCTCTTCTGCCCTGCCTATCCCTCATGAAGAGCCTGTAACTGTCCAACAGGGCACTCCAGTCACAGGTCTCATCCCATCAGGTTTCACTTATGCCAATGATGTCAAATCTCTGGGACTGGGCCAAAGCTTCGAGCTCCTCTTGTTTGTTCCTCATGTTGCATGCATTAGTGTAGAAACATTTCAGGTGTGGTACATTGTAGCCAACACCTCTTGAGGCAGATTGAGGGATACCATGAGTGCTGATTTCCTCAAGTTTTCGCACACCATCCCATTGCTCATCACTGGCAAGCCTGTTTTTGTCTGTTTCCCCCTTCCAAGCTAGTTTAAAGCTCTATCAACGAGCCCCACCAGCTCCTATGCTAAAACTCTTATTGCCCTCTGAGATAGGTTCATCCCGTCAGGTGTCAGTAGACCAGGTGTTGAGTAGATCATCCCATGGTCAAAAACCACAAAATTTTTCCGATTACACCAACCTCGGAGCCACTTGTTGACCTGATGGATCTGCCTATTCCTATCAATATTATTCTTCATTACTGGAAGAATCAAGGAAATCCCTACCTGTAATTCTTGAATATCATCCAGCTGTCTTGTGCCCCTCTTCCCTCCAGGGCTCTAACCTATGTCACTCTACCAAGTAGATCTTTGAAGAGGCCATTATCTCCTCTCCTGAAATCCAGGGTAGTGAGCTCGCTGTGTGCCCTTCTCACTGCCCTAAGGATATTGAACTCCACCATTTAATGGTCACTGCGACCCAGGCTGCCCTTGAGCTTCATATTCTCTATCAGTCTCTCCTTGTTGGTGAGAATGAGGTCCAGCATAGCATCTCTCCTTGTTTGGAGAAGGAAGTTGTCATCAATGCATTCCAGGAACCTCCTGGATTGCATATGCACTGCTGTGCTGTCCCTCCAACAGATGGCAGTGGTTGAAGTGTTTATTTGAAGTGTTATGTTGGAACTCTGACCTGACCTTTAGTGACATGCTGTCAACCCTGTCTAGAGATGCATCCTTCAGGGATGTGAAAAGTGATTCAATGGAAACAATAACAATACTAGATGAAATAACAGTAAAGGTTCTTTTTCCCAACTTGAGAACAGAAGCATTGAGATTATAATGTTCTTTTTGTTAGCACAAAGGCAAGGTCTTGCAGATTTAGCAGAATGAACGGCACAGATTTCTTTTCAAATTAAAAGTGCTCTTTACCAGTAATTCTGTTGTATTGTGAACAATTCATGAAGCCTTCCTTGAATTTCAGAGCATCTTCTCAATCACATAAAACTGGAGTTAGCTAATAATAAAGTCTTTGAATAATGCATATGACTCAGGCTTAACATTACTACTACATGGCAAAGACTGTAGAGAAACAAAAGCTCTTTAATCTTCTCATCCTTCTATTGGGGGTAAGAATATAATTTGTATTACACAGTCTTAAAATATGGATATGAACCCTAAATTTTACTTTAAATTTATTCAGTGGAAATATTTTCATTAATTTCAGTTGGAATTTGATCATGCACATGGTGTTTTCAGAGGTGTCCAAATTCAGTTGCTGTTCTTGCCAGTTGGCTAAACAGAGGCTCTTTTTACTTTGAAATTTTAATATAAAACTTAATGTATTCTTTGCCTTCTAGCCTCTAATTCAGCATATCTTTTTATTTTAAGAAGTGGAAAATGCCTTTGGTATGAAATTAAATTCAATGAATTAAATAATCCTGAAGATTCTACTTGAGTGATGATAAATAAGGTTCTAGAAAATGATCAGTACAGTAAGGCTACATTCATCATCTAGGATCGCTGATATATGTTTCTCAACTATTGTGCTCCTTATTGCTTCTGTGGTGACCTCTGTGTTTGTTTCTCTCATGCTACCCCATTCCAGTTATGAATATCTCGAAGGATGGAGATTTCACAGCCTCTTTGTGCGTTTCAGTATTTGATTACCTTCACTGTGAAAAAATACTTAACATGTAACTGGAAACTCCCTTGATGCATGATGCATATTTCTAGGTGTTGCAAATATCCAAGCATTTAATATATAAGAACATTGTTCTACTGGCTAAGTTCCAAAAAAATCAATTCATTCAAATCCCTGTGATTATAAGATTTTTGCCTATTATGAAATTTTCTCAAAGAACGTCACAGAAACTTGGAGCCGAGTTATTGCGGCTATGTCTATATGGAGACAGCACAAAAATTACTCTATTTAGCAATGACAGAATAGCTACTTTCTATGGTGAGATGAGGAACCCCTGACCAGATCAGGAGGGGGAGTGATAGAGCAGTTTTAGTGGACACCTAACATTCAGCCTGGGTCAACCCACCACATCCAAATTTGGACATCATTTGATGCTTAGTTAAAGTTAATCATGTAGATTCCATCCAGAGGCAAAAAGGAGAGACAGACACAAGGTTATTCAGGTCACCTCAAGCTACTTTTTTTCCACAATTACAGACAATGGTTTGACAACTATAGGCAAAGCTAAGAAATGTAGTAAAATCTGTCTTAAAAAATGATTATTCATTTTAGCAGTTACTGGTATCTTGGTATATGATAGCTCTATTAAATCTGTTTATTCATATTTTATTTATTTCTTTTCAGATTGAGAAAATCACTAAGAAGCTCAATTGAGCAGTTATAAACTTCTAATCTTTATTTTCATAATAGAAGGTATCACTGGTTGTAGCTGTATCCTATACTTAGATGTGAAAAATACATTATGGTATCTTTCAGCATGATAGAAATACATAAGGTTAATTACAAGACCTTCACTACAGTTCATTGCAGAACGTGCCTTGCAGTATATACCAATGCAGAAAGAATCGTGCCTTGCAGTATATACTATCTAAGGAGTCTTTCTGCTGTGCCTTTTGCAACTGGACATGCCTATCTCGTATTGGCCTTTTTAGCCACCAACGCGCTTGCAAGAAACGTGGGTAGAGCCCTTCCCAAATCTTCGTTCGCAAAGTCTAGCCATGATGATGATGATGATGATGAGTTACATGTAGCACTTGTCTTGCATGAACCCAGGCTACACGTGGAGTGCAGTGCTGAATTAGCTTTATTAGGAAAGAACTGCAGTTTAAATAGGCAGTTTAAACCGTGACATGTGACCTCCTCAACCACTCACATTGAAGTATTCCACTGAGCATGTGCAATAGAGTATCAAAGACTACAAGTCCCATGATGCCTTTCAGCATTCTTCCTGTAATATGAACTGCTACAATTCCCCTTTCTTTATTATAATTATAACAAGTTACAGAACAATTTTTAAACCTTTTTCTTAAACATTTCTTAACATAAACAAACTTATCTTAACCATCTATAAAAACCAGGGCCTAATGTGGTAAGGCCTTTATTAAAACTGGTCATAACCTTATTAGCTGTGCAACTATATTAACCTTGTAACATTCATAACTTTATTAGCTGTGTAACTATATTAACCTTGTAACATTCATAACTTTATTAGCTGTGTAATCCTTCAATTCCTTATGGTTTATGTAAGACTTTTTATGTAAGACTTTTTATCTGTGGGTATGGATATTGTACTTACTGCTATTTGAGGACAATTTATGTGGTTGAGATAATATTGTTGTATAATTGCATCTTTAACTGAGATATTACTGATATCGAGTGTAGTTGATATTTCATACACACACACTCACATTTTCATTCAAATGGGCGTCTGCCTTCCACGCATTCCATTCTCACATGTTCTGTATATTCATTCTGTTTTGGTTTTTAACTATAAGTGTGAGTTAGCAGTAGTTATTGATTGTGTGTTTCTTCTGATCTGTTTTCATCAGTTGTCATGGGTTTACTAGCCCCCCTGGAGCTGAAAATGGTTGGTTCCGAGGGGTGGACTTCCTGGTTCTGACCCGGGGAAGAACCAATCGAAAGTCTTGGTAACGCCTCTACAAATTACATATTTAAAAGGCCAGAAGAGAAGCTTTGTTTCGCAGAAGAAATTAGAGCCACGAGGTTGCAGAGGGGCCGCAGGGCCCCAGGGGGCCAGGCCCCCCCACCCCCGGCCAGGGCTCGGGGGGCCCGGCGTGGCGTAGAGCCGGGCCGGGTGCCGTGGCCAGGGCTGGGGTGCCCTGCCCCCACGAGCGGGGGCGGCAACCGCCCAGAGCGGCCAGCTGCGGCCAGAGCCGAGACTGGGCCCCTGGCCAAGACGTGCAGCAGAGCGGGGAAGAAATTCCAGAGAGCGAGAGAAGAGACTGCCCGGGCTCTGCGGTGCCTGGAGTGGCGGCAGCTGCAGGCCCAGAGCAGAGAGGCCACTGCAACTCAGAGTGACCCGGAGCGGCAGCAGAGAATTTGCAACAGAGAGAGAGAGAGAGAGAGAGAGAGAGAGAGAAGCTACACGCTGAGCAGGTTTATTCTGAGATGGGACTCTGGTGAAAATTATCGGGGTATAAAAAGTCTGAGATAAATCCCAGAACCTGCGACCCTGGGGAGGGGTGGACTCAGAGGAGTCCTCTGAAACTTACTCCCCTGGGAGGGACCTCCACGGAGCAGGGATAAAAGACTCAGAACTTTAACTCCCTGTAATCCGTGGACGATGATCATGGTGAGGCGAGTTGTCCCCTCGCAGTCCATGAAAGGACCGTTGGGGGGGGGGGGGGCAGAGACCCCCCCCACCCCGATTGGAAGAGAGACTTTAGCTATTGCCCTGAGAGTTTCTCCTCCTGCATTGATGCAGGAGGGCCGAGGGGTGGTAGAAAATGTGTTTAATACTGCGTATTTTATTACTCTTTGGTTTCTATTCTGTTAGCAATAAATTTTAATATTATTCCTCATGTCAAGTCTGGTTTTGCCTGTTGTGAAACCTCTCTCACCTTGTAGCAATTTTGTGGGGGTTTGAAAAATTGGGCCAGAGTAAACCCATGACATCAATTGTTTTTTTTGTGATTGTTCCTGTTTTGAAGAAGAGTTAATGTAGGTTTACACACATAGAGAAGAGACCCATATCCCCTCCCCCCCTTTTTATTGTTTTAAATATTTTTCTTAATGTGTTGTGTGGTCTTCTTGATAATAGCTTGTCGAGATATGGGGCAAAGAATGGCTATTTGTAAAAGGGATGTTGAGGCTCTGTTATATTGTTTCAGTAACTGCTATGAGAAAGGTCCATTGAAGAAGGCTGTTTTGAACAGAGATGTTGCTCTTGCAGGTGCTTGGCCAGCTCCCCATTGGTCAGTAGTTGGTGGATGGCCGTGGGCTTCTCCTCGCTGGCTGAGGCCCCCAGGGCCAAGGAGGTGGGCACGGGGATAGCATGGACAATGGGTCCATGTCTGTGGTGATGGTACTGTTTCTTTAAGAGTACTGGCTGGTTGCAGGCTGTGAGATTGTTGGCTATTAGCTTGTTTTGCAGGGTTTGGAATGTACTGGGAGCTGTGCTCCTGGGAACTCAGCTGGTGTGGGGCAGAGCCGCGGTGGGGCTGTGTGCCCGCCCCGCTGAGAAAGCTTCTGTTTAGCTCCGTTGTTGGAAACGTTGTATAAATTCTCTGACTTGAGCGAAGGCTCAGGCGTTACTGTAGCTGTTGTCGTGGCTGCTGGCCCCCTGCTTCCTCGTGGCTCAGATCATGGCTACCAACCTACTAAAAAAAAAATCTTCATCACCTTCTCTTCCGTTGCTGTGGGTATGAAATTTCCGTAGGGCGCATATGAACCTTTGATTGGTCTAGTATTATCAGTGGGGCAAACCATTACTGCCCCAGAGAAAAGGTTTTTCAAACCACCACAACACCTTTCTAGCTACCAATGCAAAGCACAGCACTGTGAGGGCTGCTATGGGAAAATGAACTCCATCTCAGCCAGACCCAATACAGCGACCTACCTGATAAATTATTGTCAGGAACACTAGATTGGGCTGCTATACTGTCTTGGTATTAAGACAATGTTGCCAAGGAAGAGGGACCTTAGATGGAAAAGAGACCCAAACTTCCCTGGACTTATTATAAATTTGAGAAAAAAACCCAAACAAATTATACAAGGAAACGTGTAGAAACAGAACAACAAGTTTACTGAAAAACAAAAGGCGAAAAACAAAAAAACAAACTACAAAACACACAAAAAACCAGAGAGAGAATATCACCCAGAAAGTCTTTTTGTGCACTTCTGCATTAAGTCAGCAACTGCAGTTTCCTTTGGTGCAGTTACAGCTGCGGCCAGAAGGTAGCGCTGATGGGCTTTCTTGGTGGCAGACCCTCCGGCGGCAGCAGCAATAATGGCGGCCACCACACGATAGTGGTGACAAAATGGTGTCTGCGATGGCGGCGGGGGCAGGCAGGGAGCACCCCTGCAGGCGTTGGTGACCCATGGAGCCCTCGACCCGATGCAGCTGCCGCAGCGATGGTCCCCACCTCTCAGCAACTGGAGCTGGCTGTGTGGTGGGGCGAGGAGTGGAAATGGCTGGCAGGAGCGGGGAGGCGACAGCTTCTTGTCGGAAGCCGAGTAGGGAACAAAGAGGCAGAACACATGATGCCAGGGGTTCTTATACTCCCTAAACTCTCACTCCACTTCACGTGATATCCCCATCTCCCCCAGGGGCGGGGGGTGGGATTGGGTGTTATGTGCTGGACACTTTGTGCCTTTTCATTGTCAGTGAGTGCCACAGAATGGTGGTATGGCAAAATTACAAGAGAACAATCTTTAAAACCATAACATATACTCAAATAATTTCTTAATAGCAATCTAGGTCAAACAGTGGAAGATCTACAGCAGACAATGTCTGTTTAAAATAGCAAAATAGGTTCTTTCTGACCTAAGAGGTCATTATTTATACCTAGATCCAGGGTCTAGTCAAAATATTAAGTGCAGCTCTGGTCAAGAACAAATCTTAAACTCTCTGCTTTAAGGAAAATCCTATCAGTTTGTGGCAATACAATTTTACTGAAGTTTGTTTCAAATGAATAATGCATACGAAAACATGTTCATTCTTGTATTTGAGATTGACCACTATTTCTAACAAAGGAGACCATACATTACCTAGAAAGCATGTACCTTCTGCCATTTATTTCATTGAGACCAAGGAAGAATAGCTCAATCATATCCTGGGATAAGAAAACAGACAGGGCCAGTAGAACTAAGAGAATGGGTTCCTTTATAGAAATTTTTTTTAGGTTTGTTTTTAATAAAAAAATCTCTGTATGAAAGAAAGCCAGAGATGGTTAATTTATTACTACCAACAACCGCACATCCATCATGAAGTCTGTAGAATTACTTGCTTGACCCAGAAACGCTCAAATCTAGGAAAAACTTGAAGATCATCTGGCTTTGATTTTCCTATTTTCTCTCCCTGATAAATTATGCTGATAGCTACATATTAAATACTTTCAAATATCCTGTCCCTCCCTTACTAGGCATTTCTGTAGTTATCACATGAATACTATATCACCAGGGTGCCATAAGGGTAGAAGTCCTTATTCAAAGATGTGAATACTACTCGATGAGAAATTTGTACTACTATGTGAGTCATACTTCTGCAGTTTTAGAGCTCTGATATCTACATGTATTTAAAGTAGTTACAAAAGAGAAAATTATGGTTTATTTCTTTATATAACAGTAACTTAATTAAAATAGTTTATCAGGCTGCTATTAAAATTAAAAGTATGAATTTTTGTAAATACATCTTAAATAAATCTATAATATTATTATATTTTTTCATACTTTAACCATTGGTAAAATTGATGGTTTTCCTTTCATAAAATTCTGCTTTTTAAAAATTAAGTAATGTTCAACTGAATGTGTTTAGGAAGCACTGAAAACAGGTGGAATTTGCTTTCTTTTTATTTTTCTAACCTGATATTTCAAATAAAACCTATAGAGCCTTAATCCAAGGAAAAGTATAATTTTATGAACAGCATCAATAGTTCTAAAATATTATGAGCTAACAGGACTATCTAACAACAAATGTTTTTACAAATACATTAGCACCAAAAGGAGGGCTAAGGAGAATCTCCATCCTTTACTGAATGCAGTGATGCCTTAAGCCCCTATTAATTTTTATTTTTCTAATTTTTGTAAGCTTTATAAGTTTTATAAGTAGTAGAAGTAGATTTTAAAAGCAGCAGCCCTTGTCCCTCTACCCTGTAGCACCCTTTAGTTTGCACATTCCTTAACCCTCTTACCCCATTCCATGTATCCTATATCAATCCTACCCCCAAATCCAGTAGAAATGTTTAGTCTCTTGTCAAGGCAAGGCCTATGCTGTTTAGAGAACACCCTGAACAACAGAACAGAGTCAAGAACTAGGTGACTGTGTACACTCTGTGCCCCAAAGAAGATGAAGATTGATGAAGAGAGGGTCCCGAAATGCACCCCAGACTCAGTTCTAAGGGATGGGCCAGGGGGTGGACCAGAGCAAAGGCTACAGGGTGGAAACACTTGGGATTGGACAGATATTATTATAAAATGTAACATCTCAGGCACAGCCGGCGTGCGTCGTGTAACATCTATTGCCTTGGCACAATTAAACCCTTTCCTTATCTCACCCTCAATTAACTGCTCCTGAGTTATCTTTTCTTAGCACCAGCTGAGCAGGCATCAGCAGGGGGAAACATTGCCACAAAGGATGAGGAAAAGGTTGAGGTACTTAATGGCTCCTTTGCCTCGGTCTTTAATAGACAGACCAGTTATCCTCAGGGTACTCAGCCCTCTGAGCTGGAAGACAGAGACAAGGAGCAGAATGAAGCCCTCATAATCCAGGAGGAAACAGTTAGTGACCTGCTGCTCCACTTAAACACACACAAGTGTATGGGGCCGGATGGAATACTCATGAGCTCGCCAAGCTGCTCTTCATCACTTACCAGAAGTCCTGGAAGTTAGGAAGTGTGACGCCCATCTACAAGAAGGGCTGGAAGGAGGATCTGGAGAATTACAGGCCTGTCAGCCTGACCTCGATGCCAGGGAAGGCTATAGAACACATCATCTTGAGTGCCATCACACAGCACGTGCAGGACAGCAGGAGATCAGGCCCAGCTGCCATGGATTTAAGAAAGGCAGGTGCTGCTTGGACCAACCTGATCCCTTCTATGATAATGTATTGGGTGTGGCTGAGATGGAGTTCATTTTCCCATAGCAGCCCTCACAGTTCTGTGCTTTGCATTGGTAGCTGGAAAGGCGTTGATAACATACCAGTGTTTTGGCTACTGCTGAGCAGTGCTGGCACAGCATCAGCTCTTTCTCTCCAACATTCCATCCCCATCAGTAGGCTGGAGGTGGTCAAGATCCTGGGAAGGGACACAAGTAGGACAGCTGACCCAAAATGACCAAAGGGATATTCCATACCATATGATGTCAGCTCAGATACAAAAGCTAAGGGAAAGCGGAGGAAGGAGGGGCATTTGTTACTTACAAGTTTTCTTCCATCTTATTTTCTTTCCCCTGTTCAGCTGAGAAGGGGAAGCGATAGAGTAGCTTGGTGGGCACCTGACATCCAGCCAAGGTCAACTCACCACAGACAAAGTGACCCACTTAGTGGATGAAGGAAAGGCTGTGGGTGTTGTCTATCTGGTCCTTAATAAAGTCTTTGACACTGTTTCCCACAGCATTCTCCTGGAGAAACTGACTGCTCATGGCTTGAATGGGTTCACTCTTTTCTGGGTACAAAACTGGCTGGATGGCTGAGCCCAGAGAGTGGTGGCGAATGGAGTTACATCCAGCTGGTGGCCGGTCACCAGTGGTGTTCCTCAGGGCTCAGTACTGGGGACAGTCCTGTTTAATATCCTTATCTACAACCTAGATGAGGGGATGGAGTGCACCCTCAGTAAGTTTGCAGATGACACCAAGTTGGGTGGGAGTGTTGATTTGCTTGAGGATAGGAAGACTCTAGAGAGGGACCTGGACAGGCTGGATCAATGGGATGAGGCCAATTGTATGAGATTCAACAATGCAAAGTGCTGGGTCCTGCACTTTGGTCACAACAACCCCATGCAACACTACAGGCTAGAGGAAGAGTAACTGGAAAGCTGCTCGATGGAAAAGAACCTGGGAGTGTGTAGAGTACCAGACCTAAGCATGTTTGTCTCAAACATTCTGAGTATTGCTACAGGAAAGGTGTGATTGGAGGAGAGGGTCCTGCAGAGGTGGAGCAGTGCTGTTCTGAGCCAACTTCCTGCTCTATCTTGAGACTCATGCTCAGTCCCCCTCCCCAACTCACTTCCTGGAGGAGAGCTGGCTGTGCATGCGTGAACAAAACATGCAAAAAGTGCAATTTATGTAAGGGGTGTGCACCAGGTTAACTATAAAAGGGATCAGATCGGGCCCCCTCGCTCTTTTTTCTCTGGCTCTCTTTCTTCTCTGTCTTTCTCTTTTGCTTTCTTTGTCTCGCAATCCCAGCTCTGGACCATCCATGCAGCAGGACCAACGCAGGATCTAAGGACTGGTGATATTTTTTGTTTTCTTTCCTTGCTTTGCCTGAGCAAAGCATGGCTATCGTATTGTTTCCCATACTCCGTACTGAGCTTTGTTATGGGAGTGGGGAGATTGTGGAGGTGTGTTGTGGCTTGTTAGCAAGCCCCTTTGAGGAATTTGTTGTGAGAGTTGAGAACTTATGGAAGTGTACTGTACAAAATTAAGGGCTTGTTAGCCAACACCTTTCGTGGAAGTGCATTGTAAGAATTTAAGGGCTTGTTAGCCAACACCTTTTGAGTCTAAGCAGTGGGCTTGTTGCCAGAGTTATGGCGACTATATAATAAAAGCACAAGAGTTTCACTGACACGTGGTCCAGTGTCTTTGTTCAGCCTGATGAGAATTTATAACAAACATCACGCCCCCTACTGGTGGGTTGTGACAGGGTGCTGGTCAACAGCCAGCTGAATATGAGCCAGCAATGTGTCCAGGTGGCCAAGAAGGCCAAGTATCAGAAAGAACGTGGACAGAAGGACTAGGGAAGTGATTGTCCCCCTGTACTTGGCACTGGTGAGGCTGCACCTCAAGTACTGTGTTCAGTTTTGGGCCCCTCACTTCAAAAAAGACATTGAGGTGATGGAGCATGTCCAAAGAAGGGCAACAAAACTGGTGAAGGGACTAGGGACCAAGTCTTATGAGGAGAGGATGAGGGAACTGGGGTTGTTTAGCCTGGAGAAAAGGAGGCTCAGTGGAGACCTTATTGCTTTCTATAATTACCTGAAAGGAGATTGTAGACAGGTGGGGGTCAGTCTCTTCTCCCAGGTAACAAGCAATAGGACAAGAGGAAATGGCCTCAAGTTGTGCCAGGGTAGGTTTAGATTAGATATTGGGAAAAATTTCTTCACTGAAAGGGTGGTCAGTCATTGGAACAGGCTGCTGAGGGAAGTGATGGAATCACAGTCCCTGGAAATGTCCAAAAAACATGTAAATGTGGTGCTTAGAGAAATGGTTTAGTGGTGGACTTGGCAGGAGATATGCTTAATCCCTGAGGACAAGAGGCCCCCTCTAATTATGGCTCAAGTGCAACAGCCTAATAAACTTGCCTCTGCTTTTGTATCTTAAACACATTGTTTATTTCTTTTTCACTTAACCATTCATCTTCAGGGGTAACAAAAGAATTCCTGATTTATTTTGACTGTAAGTGGAAAAGTCATCCAACTACAATGTTTTCTTCTAAACCAATTTTGAGAAAACCTTTGTATTCCTCCCTCTGCTGTTTTTTTGTGGGGTTTTTTGTTGGGTTTTTTAAAATATAGGTTTCACACAAACTGCTGTCAGTTTTAGTATCATGTTGGTTTTTTGTTCTCTACTTCTGCCCTGTACTACTGTGATACAACTGCTACGCAACATCCCAGCCCAGTAAAAAAAGAAAAGCAGGTCTAGTTCTTTCTAGTAGGCCTATAAATTATTGCAATGTTGTTTTTATTAGATTGTTGTTTCAAAGAAGCTACAACAGCTCTCTAAATAACAGAAGATATGCAATCCGATTTTGTTTAGTTAGACTAGTGTAAATCTCCAAGTATTCTGATAAGGCTGATGGAGTCATTCTGGATATGTGATAATACAAGTAGAATAAAACCATAATGTATTGACTCATATTGTTGACTCATATTGTAGAAACTTTTCTAACTCCCAAGTTGATGGCAGTTTAGATATTTCGATGCTAGAACACTTTAGCTAGGACTATAACAGTATGAAATATACTTTTCTTATCCATTCAAGAAAATCTCATGGACTTCCATAGAAGGTATTGTGCAAGTTTGGAGCTGGCTTCCTGCCAAGTCTCCGAAACTCGACAACAGGGTCTCCTTCCCAGAGAGGGAAGGAAAAAAAAA